>NC_059259.1:5161145-5198645 GCF_017591435.1 Portunus trituberculatus
TCTCTCTCTCTCTCTCTCTCTCTCTCTCTCTCTCTCTCTCTCTCTTCCTAACACTTCCCAACACTTCTTTATCTAATCTACAACTTATCACATTCTAACATTACACTCTTTCTGTCCAATCAAGTTAACAAAACCTTCTCTTATTGCTTTTCATTCCATTCACTTCACGTTACTCCTTATATTACATCCTTCGTCTTCTCTTACTCTTTGTCCTCCCTTATCACACCTTACCTTCCTTCCTCTCTCTCTTTCTCTCTCTCTTTTTCTCTCTGTTCACCTTTCCCTGAGTGTCTCCAGGTGTCCTCTCAACCTGTATCATTAAGGAACCATAAATTTCACCTGAGGAAGGTAAAAGGAAGGGGGAGAATACCTGTTGTCACCTGTCTATATCACCGTCATCTTTATGGTTCTCTAATTGATAGGTAAGAGGCTGTGTGCTGGCCTGCGCTCTCTCTATGTGGTAGAAACTTAAATACTACCTCCTGCGTGCGTGTGTGTGTGTGTGTGTGTGGAAGGAAGGTGTGTGGGTGGGTGTGTCTGTCTGTGTGTCTGTGTGTGTGTTTGTAGTCAACTAAAAAACAAATAAAAACAAATATTGTGACACTGACGGGTGTTTTGTAAGATCTTTTATTGTCACATAAATAAGATACACACAATTGTATTAATAAATGTACCTTGAATATTGTTGTTTACTGCGGCGATACTCTTGCGTGTAGGGTAAAGGAGACGGGTGACACTCGCTGTTTTTTTTTGTGGTATTACTGGTGGTGGTGGTGGTGGTGGTAGTAGTAGTAGTAGTAGTATGGGAAGGCAGAGGTGAAAATATAGTGGTGCTTGTGGTAGTGGTGATAGTAATAATAGAAGTATCTTGTGGTAGTAGTAATAGTAGTAGTAGTAGTAGTGAGAGGAGGAGGAGGAGGAGGAGGAGAAAGATGAGGAAGAGAAGGAGGAGGAGAATAAAGAAATGAATGTAAAAGAGAGGAAAAGGAGGAAAAGGACGAGGAGAAGGAGAAGGAGAAGGAGAAAGAGGAGAATGAGGCAGAGAAAGAGTATATGTTTATAGGAAAAAAAAAAAACTTCATACCTCACAAACTTTCCCGTGTATGAATATTATACCACTTAAGAATACGCGCCAACAGATTCAAAGCGTCAAATACATTAGATTCCAAACAGATATGCATTAGAGTATGGCCCGAGGAAACACGAACATACATACATAAACACACACGCACACATACACACACACACATGCACACCTGTATCTACTTACCAACCTACCTACTTACACATTCCTCCCCGGGCTTATTCACTATTTTATCATGCAAGTGTCGCCTTTACTAACCTTAAAAGACACCACGTTTTTCTTCTTGTATTTTATGTGTGACGAGTTTTATTACGACCTACATTATTCTTCTTCTTTTTTTATATATATTTGCTTGCTCGTTTTTTGTGCACCCGTTAAGAAGGCGAGGATCTTTTAAGCTAAAGGAACAGAGGGGCCGCAGCTGGCATCTTCTGGCGATACCATCAAGGTGCTGAGATCCGAAGGGCGCATGAAGGAGACGAAGTTATATCTCTCTCGCTAATATCTTTGTTGAATCTTAAGAACTGATCGAGAGTTTTTGAGGAGTTTTCCACGGTTGTTGTTTTTTTCTCTCTGGTTGTCTGTCTGTCTGTCTCTCTTTCTGTCTCTGTCTCTCTCTCTCTCTCTCTCTCTCTCTCTCTCTCTCTCTCTCTCTCTCTCTCTCTCTCTCTCTCTCTCTCTCTCTCTCTCTCTCTCTCTCTCTCTTCTTTCAGTCTTTTACAATTCCTTCTTCTCCTTCTTCTTTCTTCACTCTTCTCTCACTTAACTTTTTTTTCCCATTCTCCTTCAGTTTCCTTACTTCCATCTCTCATCTCCGTTTTTTTTTGTTTTGTTAGCTTTTTTACTCCATTTTTGTCTTTCTCACTCTTCGTATCATTTTATATTTTTCCCTCTATTTTATTATTTCACTTTTCGTTACTCTTCGCTCTCCTCTTACTTCCAGACTCCTTTTAACAATCCATCGACCTTTTATATCCCATACTTTCTCCACGTTAACCTCTCCTCAACACTCATCTACTCACTTACTCCTCTCCCTTCATCATCACCTGCCTACAACCTTTCCCTTACTCTCTCACACACTTATCCCTCTCCTCTCCCTCGCTGTCTCGTCTCCCCACCCACTCACTCCCTGCCCACTGCCAATAGACTCTTCTCTCACTCTCTCTTCAACTTACACCCACCTTTCATCCTCCTACACCCACGTCTACCCCTCTCCCTTCCCTCTCCCTCTCTCTTTCTCTCTCTCTCCACTCCCTCCGTCGCGAGATCTCTGTTGGATAATTTCTCGAGCGGCGTTGAAGTCACTCGGCGGGAACAAGTTTTGCGTCCTCTTATCTGGCTGGGAATCTGCTTAATGATACCGATGAGTGCCGCTGTACTTATGGTCTATTATGATAATGGCAGCCGTTCCCACCAGCCCGATGTGTTCATTGTCATGGTCTGTGTGATTACTGTGTGCCCTCCTCGACTACTACTACTACTACTGCCACTACTGCGACTGTGACTCCGTATAGTGGTAGTGCTGCTGTGGGTGGCTTTGGGGTAAGGTGGTTTGTGCCCGTGTGGTGAGAGATGAGTGTGTTGTGGGGTCTTGGTTTAGTTGAGGTTGGGTTGGGTTGGGTTTAGGTTAAGTTAGATTGGTTTGGTTTGGCTTGGTTGGGTTTGTTTAAGGTTTTGTTCATTTGGGGTTGGGTTAAGTTTGGTTTGGGTTTGTTAGTTAGGTTAGGTTGTGGTCATTTTGTGGTAATAAGTTTTGGGTAAGGTTAGTTTAAGTTACGTTATGTCTTATATCATCATTTGTTGTCTTACTGTAGTGATGGGTAGTAAAATGCAATGTGGTTCAGGTTAGTCTAGTTAGGTTAGGTTAATTAAAATCCTGTACATAAAGTAATTTAGTCATTTTGTAGCAATGGTAGTTCGGTGTCTGTAGTGTTGTGTGAAGTGGCTTATAAGTGTTAAGTGTTGGTCTCATACATGGATAGCTGCAGTGAAAGTTAGCGGTGTAAGTAAACTCAATTCAAAAGATAAGATACTACCAATAAATATGCGCATTTTATAACATGGCTTTATAAAGAAAACATCACTACATAAATTCATCCTTTTTTTTTTTTTGTGATGGTTTGGTGATAGGATGACGATGTGAAGCGTATTCATTTAACCCTTTCACTCTGATGCTATAACGAATATTCCCACTCAATGATTAAAACCATCTACAAGAAAGAAGAATATCCAGCCGGTTTAATGCTTAGAACTGGCTGTAGGACAAGAAATGATGCCCCAGGGTGGTCAGTGATTCAGAAAGCACATGCCAAGTAGAAGCGAAAGAATTAAACTCTTGAATACAAGGACGTGTGTTTTCCTCTTCATTCTGGTTACTATTTGGTGATTTTATACAGCTTCAGAATCTTATGTGGGGGATTAAACTAGTGAAGACTGTGGCCATTAATCCTCTGACCTCCATAGACCCTTCCTAATATCAATAAAATGGTCTAATCGTACACAAATCTCGAGGTAAAATGTGGCCCAGTACTGAAGGGGTTAAGTAATGGTAGACTATCCTGCAGCATATTGATAGTTATAGTAACACGGAGAACTTACCAATACATAATAGTAGTGTTATTTGATGGCGTGGCGAGTAAGTTAAGGGTGTGATGCCAAAGAGTGACGCTAAATAAGAGTGTTCACTTAAGGAAAAAAGGTGAAGCAGCGATAGGTGAAAATAAATTAGTGTTCTCTGTAGTGTGAATTTCAAGATGATAGTGTGATGTGAGAGTGTGCGTGGTGCTGATTGGAGTGTTGTGAGCTTATGGACTATTGTGAAGTAATGGGCAGAGGAATCGTTGGTTAAAATGAACTAGTATCCTCTGTAGTGTAATAGTATGATGTGGAGGTTTACTGTAAGGTTAGGGCGCTGTCAGTGGTGTGAGCGTAAGGAATATTGTGAAGTGCTGGTCAAAATGTTGTGGATGATGTGAAGATGAGCGTGGTGATGGTGTGGTGTCAGTGAGGTGTGAATTTAAGTGGTCAAAATGAATTAATGTTTTGGATGATGTGAAAATGAGAGTAGTAATGAGCGTGGTGACGGTGTGGTGATGGTGTGGTGTCAGTGAGGTGTAAGTTTAAGTGGTGCAAAGTCAGTGTTGAGACCTGACAGAATATTGAGAAGCAACAATTAGTAAAGCCGTGGATCAACACAAGTAATCACATCGTAAAACATGAACATAGATAAGACAAAACTTTTAAGCCAAGAAGAAGGAAGGCTGGAGAAAACAAAGTGGTAATTTTAACACGTCGAAAAATGATTATATATATTTAAACCGTAAGAGAATGGAGACGGTGCATTGCCAAATAACTAAAAAAAAAATTAAATAATAATGATAATAAGAAAGACACAAACAGTTAGGTGAGCGAATACTTAAACAAGGACGGCGGTGAACGAGACAAAAGACAAAAAGACAAAAAAAAATATACAAAAAAAAAAACACGTCTTAAAACAGGAGCAGCTTCACACTTGAGCAACGCAAAACAAAGACAAATATTCACAACTGCACCCAATCCTGCCAGGCATTTCCTTCGTGCCTTAAAAAGTGTCTCAAGGCCTCCTACTGTACGGCAAAAAAATAATATGTTAGTTAATTTGCATTCCGCACCTTCCTTATTGCTAGTGTGTGTGTGTGTGTGTGTGTGTGTGTGTGTGTGTGTGTGTGTGTGTGTGTGTGTGTGTGTGTGTGTCTGACGGAGAGAGAGAGAGAGAGAGAGAGAGAGAGAGAGATTTAGGTTACTTGTTTAGATGAATATAATCATATTCAACAAACGTTTGAGCTTAAAAAATGTTCTTGATTTTGAATAAAAGCTCTCTCTCTCTCTCTCTCTCTCTCTCTCTCTCTCTCTCTCTCTCTCTCTCTCTCTCTCTCTCTCTCTCTCTCTTAGATATCTTAACCACCGCGGAGTCAAAGTCAATATCTCGCAGCACATTTTAAAAGAGATGAGAGGAAGATTAAAATCTCAATAGAGTGTTGAGGAGCTTACGAAGATTAATGTTCCACAAAAAAAAGAGACAAAAGAAGCAAGATCAATATTTTCCAATGCAAAAACTTACAAAATTTACGTCTAAAGTAAGGAAAAAGTCTTAAAAATCCTGTAATCTCAATATCCCAAAAGCATCAGTATCGAAAATGTGTTTTAAAAAGTTGAGCAAAATTCATCTGAAATTCCTCACAGGATCAAGTTTGTTTGGGGAAAATAGAAAGGAAAAACACATAAAAGGAAGATGGATTTTTCGTAAGCATAAGGATTGAGGAGATTAGAAGAGAAAATCATGAAAATTACTCAAGAGTGTCCACACAATATCAAGATTGAGGACACTCTTACAGAAAAATAATAATGAGTTGATAAAAGGAACAGCCAGACTAATCAGCTTCCCCAAGGCACGAAGATAAAGGAAACTGGAATCAGAAATTGTACAAATTAAATTGAGATTTTCGAAGCATCGAGATTACTAAGGAAAGAAAAAAATGAATTGAATTAATCAAAATTCCTCGACATATCAAGATCGTTGTCTGTGAGAGAGAGAGAGAGAGAGAGAGAGAGAGAGAGAGAGAGAGAGAGAGAGAGAGAGAGAGAGAGAGAGAGAGAGAGAGAGAGAGAGAGAGAGAGAGAGAGAGAGAGAGAGAGAGAGAGAGAGAGAGAGAGAGAGAGAGAGAGACTGGTCAGATTAATGTACGCTTGTTCACGCATCAGAAATTTTCGAAGCGCAGAAACTGAGAAGATAAAAAAAAAGCAAAATTAATCAAAATTCCACGAAACATCAAGATTGTTAAGAGAGAGAGAGAGAGAGAGAGAGAGAGAGAGAGAGAGAGAGAGAGAGAGAGAGAGAGAGAGAGAGAGAGAGAGAGAGACAAAACCGAGATAAAAAAAAAAAAGTCAAATTAATCTGAATTTCCTGACGCATTATTGTCTCGGGGAAGGAGAAGAATCAGAGGCGGCTATTCTTTTTCCCAGCCAGCAAATTAAGCAGTGGAGCGCCGAACCACAACTCAGGCAGGCGGGCGCTGTTCTCTTCTGTGGCACGGGCGGAGAGGGAATTCAGTAGCCGGAGTTTGATCATTCTATAATAGACTTTTGCTTTATTTACGATCCACTACTGTATTTTCTTTTTTTTTCCTTGTTTTCTCTTTTTTTCTTCTCTCAATCGTGTTCACTGGTGCTCATCCTTGTGGTTTTCTTTTGTTGTTTTCTTTTCGTTCGTTTTTTTTTTTTTTTGTGTCTTGTTGAATGTAGTAAGAAGTTGTTATCATCTGTTTCTTTTGCAGCTGCTTTTTGTTTTGTTTTTTCTTATCTCTTCTCTTTTCCTATTTACTTTTCTTTAATTTAATATCTACTTCCGTCCTTCCATTCTCTTTCTTATTCATGTCTCCTTCTTTAAATATAGCTGATCTTCTTTCTCTTCTTCTCTTTCTCTTCTCTCTTACTCTTCTTTCTTTTCTACCTCTTCTTTATCTTAGCTCTTCCTTCTTGCTTACTCTCTTGTCTTTCTTTCTACATCCTCATCTTTCTTACCTATCTTCTCTCGTTTTGACTTCCTCCTTCTTTCGTAATAATAATGGTGTAAGTTTATGGATCTCTCACACCTTTAGTCATCCACCTGTCTTCTCTGTGCAGGTAACGATCTCAAAGTTAATTAATCACTGTTGGTCTCAGGTATGCATGGAAAAGTGCTTGTGTGTGTGCGTGTGTGTGTGTGTGTGTGTGTGTGTGTGTGTGTGTGTGTGTGTGTGCGGGGAGAACGACCTCCTAGATGCTACACTATTATTATTCAGTATCGTCTCATTTACCACACTTTATATCACTCATTACCACCTTATCGCCTTCCTCCCTTCCTTCCTTCCTTCCTTACCTGCAGCTTTCGGCAAAACACTGCAGAACTTAACCTTCTTTACTCCTACTTCTTACCTGCGTCTTACCTGGAGAGAGAGGCAGATGGGGTGATAGGGTGGAGATAATCACGTCTTACCTGCGCTACATTTCACCTGGAACGCAGCAGTGAGGTCAGCCAAGGAGAGGATCCCTAGAGGTTTCTTCCTATATGCAAATTTCCTACGTTGAGGTTAAGTTAGGGATAGGTTAGGTTAGGGTTAGGAATGGACTCGAGAGCTGCGGCCACTTGAGCTGTATATTACGACGCCTTAGCAATCAGATCTCGATGGACAGACGCTGCATGCTGAGTTTGGAAGGTAAATTTTAGCCTTTATGAAAATCGTGTCTAGTCAGGAGCGTGGTAAGCTGATGAGAAGACGACGAGATGGCGCCAAAGTGACTTGATGTGTGTGTGTGTGTGTGTGTGTGTGTGTGTGTGTGTGTGTGTGTGTGTGTGTGTGTAGGAGTGTGTAGGAGAATGAGAAAGACGTCCGCTAGAGAGAAATTAAAGAAAAAAAAGAAAACAAAGCTGAGAGAATGAACAGTAAGAGAGAAAGAGAAATACAGGAGGAAAAAAAATAGAAAAGGAGTAAAAACAAAAAGCGGAGACAAATATGAAGAGAGAAAAGAAAGGAAATTTGCTGAAGTGATATAGATTTTGTGTCTGTGTGTTTGTGTGTGTGGGTTGCGTGTGCTTGTCTGAATATGTGTGTAGGTCGTGTGTATCTGTGTATGCATGTGTGTGTGTGTGCGTGTGTGTGTGCAGTGGTGAGAGGTAACTTGCTTAACCTTTAGCCAGACTTGAATTTGCGCTGAGGTCTCGGTAATCGGATTGAACGTAACGATCACACAGTTATCAATTGTTTTATGAAGGAGAGTGGAGACGCGGGGCGGATGTTAGCGCGTCTATCGTTGGCCGCCACGAAGATATCGGTCCGTGCCTCGCAAATTAAATGAAGTATAAAAAAAAGTGGTCCAGTTTTGCCATTCACTCTTGTTCCCCCACATATCCAAGATGGTACCGCCGGCAAGATCTTCGGGTTTTCTTATTGGCGGAAAGCAAGGTGTTCAAGACGTCAAGGTTCCTGATTGGCCCGCAACTTAAGGAGTGTTGCGACGCTGAGCTGTGATTGGCTAATGGTGAAACTAGGTGGGTTTTATCTTGATCTTCATTGGTTTGTTGGTGTTTAGGATTGGCGTGTGTGCGTGTGTGTTCGTTTGTGTGTGTGTGTGTGTGTGTGTGTGTGTGTGTGTGTGTGTGTGTGTGTGTGTGTGTGTGATAAATGTAAGAAGCTTAAATAAAATCTGCGACATCGCCCAAGCAACCAAACAAACACACACACACACACACACACACACACACACACACACTATCATTATCACCTGTCTGGTTATCTCTGGTCGATTGCATTGCTATTTTCGTACATGAAAAATTACACTCTTTGCGGGTTATTAAGAGGAGGAGGAAGATGAGGTGGAGGAGGAGGAAGTGGAGGAGGTGGAGGTGGAGGAGGAGAAGGCTAAGCAGTCACATTAAGCAAAAAAGGAAGAGATGGTTATGGTAAGGAAAATTAAAAAGAAAGAATGAGATAAGAAGAAAACAGAAGGAGGTTTTCCTAACAGGGGAGAAGGAAGAGGCGAAAGATGATAAGATAAGAAGAGACAATGTTTTTTTTTAATTTTATTATGGAAGTGAAACAAGGCGATGTACAAACAGACAAAACCACAAACAAATAGAAATGAACATTATTTGACAACTCATGCCAGAAAAAGGGAGAAATAAACCATCAAAAAGAAAGAAAATGAAAGAAAGCATTAGAAGAAAATAGTGTGGATGAAAAAGAAAATAGAGAAAGGGAGATGACAGAAGAAGCAATATATCAAATTTCAAAAGAGATAAATTAAAGAAGAATAAGGATAAAGAATTCGAAGAAAAATAAGGAGGAGGAGGAGGAGGAGGAAGAGAAGGGGGAGGAGGCGGCAGAAGAATCAGAATCTCGCAGTTTAGGAGAGAAAATATTAAGGAGAATAAAAGCCAAGAATATGAAGGAGGAGGAGGAGGAGGAGGAGGAGGAGGAGGAGGAGGTAGGTGATAAAAGAAATACCTCACAATTTACAAGAGAGAGAGAACATGGAAAGAAGAGAATATGAAGGAGGAGTAGGAGAATAATAATAATAATAATAATGATAATAATAATAATAATAATAATAATAATAATAAGAAGAAGAAGAAGAAGAAGAAGAAGAAAAACATAAAGAAGAATGAGGAGAAGGAGGAGGGATAATAAGAAGAACAAAAAGGAGAAGAAGGAGGATAAAAAAAAAAGAAGAAGAAGAAGAAAATTAGAGAGGAAGAAGAAAAGAAGACGGAGAAGGAGGAGGGAGGAAAAGAAGAAAAGAAGGAATATTATGAATTACAAAAATAAACCAAGAAAAGAATAGAAAAAAAAAGGAGGAGAACGAGGAGGAAGAGGAGGAGGAGGAGGAGGAAAGGGAGAAGGAGGTGGTAACTTTACATTCTAAGGCCAGACAACAGCAGGAGCAGCAGTATAACCAGCTTAGTCCTGGCAAACGCTATCACATCTACCTGCCTTCCACAGATTACAGCCCATCCATGCGGCAACTCCCTTTCCTCCTCCCCAAATTTGCATACAAGCGAAACAAATGCCTGACGCGCACGTTATTAAGCAATTAAGGCGCATCATATCTACGGGAACGCACCCAAAACATTCCCTCGACCGCCAGATATAATATTCATAACCCCCATGAATATTTCTCCCGTCTCACGTTGTAATTATTCGCTCATTTGTCCCGGTGATTCCTAGATAGTGCTGGGGAGGGTGTGAGGAAGGCGGGCAGGTGCGGTGGGTGGGTGAGTTGGGTGGTGGGCTGGACAGATAAAGGTGCGAGGTGGTGTAGGTGAAAATGTTTATTGATTACAGGTAATTCAGGTGTATTTTACGCTTCTGAGCACTAGTGTCGGGCGTGGTGCACTGAGACGCCCGCGCAGACACACACACACACACACACACACACACACACACACACACACACACACACACACACACACACACACACACACACACACACACAGACAGACGGTCTATATAACAGGAATTTCAGGGCACTAAGCTCCTCAGACTTGAGCTTCTGTGGTGAGGGTTGGCAGGTGGAATTAGGAGATCATAGATAACTGTCAGGCTGCCTCGGTTCTTCCTCGTCTACTGAAAATTTTGTGGTGAAAACTCAGAATACAATTTAGGACACCAGAGCTTTATCAGTGGGCAAGCGAGTGTGTTGCAGTCATGTCTGGTGTTGTAAGGGCAGGTTTTCATTAAAGGAAAAACTCGTAAGGGTAAATGGAAACTACAAAATTAATTAATACGTAATCTATGAACTAAATGAAAAGACTGGTAAGAGATGACGAAATAATGTGAATAAAGCAACAAAAGCAACAAACCTACTAATTAAAAAGATACTGGATGTCAATACGCAAAAAGGAAAGAACTCTCTTGTTTAAACGAATTATGTTGCTCTTAAGGGAGTGACAATAATGAACCGAATGAGTGTGACATTGTTTTATTCTATGTATTCAAATCATTATCTACTTATTCATCATAAAGGCACAGTAGAATGCCAGTCCGTAGAACAAGATCAAAAGCAACAATCGAACTGACACAATGCACATCTATGTCACATAAAATAAAATGTGTTGAGACGAGACACTTCAAGTAATATCACAGAAAGTTTTATTTTGAACGCCTTTCACTTCAGTTATATTTCCATTTTATTACTTTTTTTTTTGCATTGCTCTTTATACTGTCTATTTTTCTGTGCTTTCTACATTCCATTTTTTTTTCTGCTTCGCGATAGATGAAGTAATATTTTCATCAGCCTTTTATTTCCATATCGCTTCACTCACTTTCTCTTCCTCCTGCCTCATAAACGGATTTTTTTTTTCTTCGCTTTTTCTTCCTTATTCTCTATTTTTTTCCTCTTTTTTCTTCTTGTTATATTCTTTCTCTTTTCTTCTTTTGTAGCTTTTTCAATTATTGTTGCATATTTATCTGTTCTCTCTTTTGTGGTCTGTTTTTTGTCCTTTTCTTGTTACTTCTCTCTCTTCTCCCTTTCTTAATGTCGTTTCTTATCCATCTCTTTATCATCTTTACTTCATTATTCATCGTCACTTATTCTTTCTTCCCCTCTCTCTCTCCTCGACATTTCACCTGCTTCCCTTCAAATCCTCTCAAATTTCTCATTCTCTTAGTGACATTGCTTCTTCATTTTCCTTTCGTGTTTTCCTGCCCTCTCGGTTCCGTCTTAGGTTACAACACTAATAATAGGCGGAAGCTTCGATATTGCCCTGACAACTGACAGGACTAAATAAAGGACTGTCTTCTCTGCTAACCGTTCGCCGCGACTCGCTCTTGCAGTCTCGGAGAGCTAGAGAGGGCAACCGAAGCCGAACAGAGCCGAATTCATGTCGAGTGTAAACTTCCCATCATGCATTTGTCAGGAAAGGAATCACCAGCGACTGTGAAACGTGTCATTTACATATGATGGCCTGTGAGAGAGAGAGAGAGAGAGAGAGAGAGAGAGAGAGAGAGAGAGAGAGAGAGAGAGAGAGAGAGAGAGAGAGAGAGAGAGAGAGAGAGAGAGAGAGAGAGACTTTACGAGTAGTATATCTAGCTTGTGTGTGTGTGTGTGTGTGTGTGTGTGTGTGTGTGTGTGTGTGTGTGTGTGTGTGTACGTGCGTGCGTTACGTAATGCTGAGGACGGAACGAATTGAAGGCATTAAATTAAGTGCATGTACGTGTGTGTGTGTGTGTGTGTGTGTGTGTGTGTGTGTGTGTGTGTGTGTGTGTGTGTGTGTGTTTGTGTGCGTGCAGAAAAATAGAAAGAAATGATATGAAATGGAAGAAGAAAAGAGAAAACACAAAGGAGAGAGAGAGAGAGAGAGAGACCCAGGTATAAGCAGACAGACATAAATCACACGAGGACAGTAATAAAAGTACCTGCGCTCTCCTTTTCGTCGTTTGTTTGTTTGTTTGTTTACTTGTTTGTTTCCTTGTTTGATTTGGCAGCGTGGCAATGAATAAATCTCTCCTTCTGTGTTGCATTTTATCTTGTTTATTTTTCGCTCTTTTGTAACGCACAATAGTCCAAATTTCTCTCTCTCTCTCTCTCTCTCTCTCTCTCTCTCTCTCTCTCTCTCTCTCTCTCTCTCTCTCTCTCTCTCTCTCTCTCTCTCTCTCTCTCTCTCACAACCTTCTCTTCTGCTTGCCATTTACTGAACACACACACACACACACACACACACACACACACACACACACACACACACACACACACACACACACACACACACACACACACACACACACACACACAATCACGTACAACCTGCCAGTCGGTGTAAGTTACAACGGCCACGGACGGTCAGGATCTAAGGAGCGTGCATTTCTTATTCTGACAATAATTCAAGCTTTTTTTTTCTCTCTTCCTCTTCTTTTTTTGTGTTTTCATTCGCCCCAGCAGAAGCTACACTTTTTTTTTCACGATAGACGGCAAGCGAACCGCCGGCAGTGCTGTACCCACGTCGTTATAGAGATAAATATTCGCTTTATACTGCGGGGCGGCGTGCTATCCTGAATCCTTTGCGAGGCAGGGCCGGTGGGAGGGCAGGGAAGGTGAGGTGGTGAGGATGAAGGGCTGCGCTGGCGAAGAGGGTGGCAGAGAGACCGGTGGGAGGGAAGAGAAATGGTGTGTTGGTAAGTCGAGAATGAGTGAACTGTAGATGGTCGAGGGAGGAAGAAGGGGTGTGTTTGTGAGGACTGGAATGTGAGGCTGGAGGACGAGGAAAGAGAAAAGAATGGTATGTACAGTAGAGACGAGAATAAGACTGAATTTTGGAGTGGAAAGTGGAAGAGGACATGCATTAGACAGTGTGGAGGGTTCAAGAGAAAAGGAAGGAAAAGATTTGCAAATTAAAACGAGAATCTGAGAGTTTCTGGTGGAAAAAAGAGAGAAAAACGAAGATATGAACAAGAAGGAGACTGAATTTTGTAGTGAAAAGTGGAAGAGGACATGTATTGCATAAATTTGGAGGATTGAAGAGAAAGGGAAGTAAAGGGTTTGTAAAATAAGACGAGAAGCTGAGAGTTGCTGATGAAAAAAGAAAGAAAACAAAGATATGAAGCTAATCTGTTGTAAAAGACGTGTATCGGACTCAGTGAAATATCGAAGAGGAAGGAAGGGAAGGATGCATTAATGAGGGAAGGAGGCCAAGATGATATTCTGAGGCTAAACTGCATTAACGGACAATAACAAAGATCTGATGTTAAACTTTAGACAAGAAAGAAGCAATGAAACTAAATTGTATTGAATGAACCACGAAAAATTATATTAAATGAGGCTTTACATGCTGGTAACTAGTTATATTGTTTTATCATTTTATTCATTTGTAATTTATGCGGTAAAAAAAAGGAAATGGAAAAAGAAGATAATGAAGATAAAAAAAAACTAAGATAAGATGATTTTATACTAAGTCGTAACTCGTTTTATCTATTTTTTATGGTATATGAGACAAAGAAAATAGGAAAGAAGAGAAAACAAAGACAGTAAAGAGAAGTAGAAAAAAGTAAGGAAAGGGAACTTGAGAGCGAAAGGAAAAGAAAAGCTAAAACGCATTTGATATATCAAGTATTCATATGTGATGCAAATTCGCGGCTATTTAATGTCCATAAGAACACAAGAAGGTTGCAAGGGACTAGAATATCTACGCAGGACAGCTTCTGAGTAATTGCAGCTTAATTCACGTCATCGCCATCCGTGTGTTCACCGGCTCCTTGGAACTTTGGGTCGTTTTAGTCAATTAACACGTTCCTGAGAAGTTTGGTGCATATATTTTTTTAAACGATTTTTTTTCTACAGAATATAAATATCTTGCTAGTAATCATTCCTACTAGAGAGAGAGAGAGAGAGAGAGAGAGAGAGAGAGAGAGAGAATGTTAGCAAGAGTCTGGAGTAAACCTTTGATGTGAAAAATAGGTAAAAACATTATTGCCTTTGCCTTAAACGTAAACAACACAGGTCGAAGATGTTTCTTATTCTTAAAAAGGGGAAAAAATATCAAATCAAATATGTGCCAAATACAAATAATAAAATAGTGAAATATTACAGATCCAACTGAAGGCATGAGCACACAGGAACATTGGACAAAAATAAAAGAAAAGACAGTGTAAATTTATTAAAAAGAGAGAAACTATCTAAATATGTGAAAAAAAGAGGATAGAGAGTATGAATATAAAGACCAGACAGTGTAAATGTAGTAAAAAGAGGACAGATAGTGTAGATATATGAAAGAAAGAGAAGAGGAAGTGTAAATATAATGAATAGACAGTGTAAATTTAGCAAAACGAAAAGTAATGGAAAAGTAATTAAAAAAAAAAGATAAACTAATGAATATTTCTACCAAAAAAGGTTGTGTAAAAATATGAAAATAAAGAAAAGATAAAGGAAATGCTAGAAAATAAAAAAAAAGTGTAAATGTAGAGAAATAGAAAAATAAGGTGTAAGTGTATAGAAATGGGAAAATACTAAATACAACAAAATGAAAAGAAAAAAAAAGGAAGAGTAACTGTATTAGAAGAAAGAACAGACAGTGTAAATATATGAAGAAAGACGACAGACAGTTTAAATAGAGAGACTAGACAGTGAAAATGTGTCGCCAGGGAGGCACCATCAGTGAGCACAACACGGCAAACAGGGACAAATGTTCAAGGGAGGTGAGGTGTCGCGTTACAAATGTCTCGCCAGGAATGGAAGCTCATGTGAAGTCAAATATTGGAAAAATGGGAGGGAAAGCAGTTTAGGAGGAAAATTGCATTACTGTGTTGTCAAAAGAGGAAGTAAATGATATAGATAAACCAATATCATGCGGTGGAAAAGAGAGAGAGAATAAGGCAGACGAAGTAAAGATAAATATGCAATTGTGAGATGGAAAAAAAATAGTTTAGAAGGAAATTTATATTAATAGTGTGTCAATATGATAAGGGGTATGTAAGAATGGAGATACAAAAATTACATATAAAAGAAATCAAATAGAGAGAGTAAGCCAAAAAAAAAATAGTATTATTATGTAATTTGTGAAGGAAAAACTGCTTAGGAAGAAAATTATACTAATAGGGATGTATAAGAAAAGAGTGAGATACAAAAACTAAATAGATAAGATACCAAATAGCGTGGACAAAAAAGTTTAAGTATAAGAAGACAAAAAAAGTATAAGATTGTTGGAAGGGGAAAAAAAAAACTGCTTAGGAAGAAAATTATACTAATAGTCTGTCAAAACGAAGGAAGGAATATTCAAGACTTAATATACAATGAATAACACACGTATAACCAGATGAGTTTGCAATTACTAACATTAATAAAGGTAATAAGACGCATACAGCTGATGAAGGAGGAATAATACAATATACAAATAACATCAATGTCAAAAAGAAAAGAAAAGGACATATTTACATTTAACGATGAAAAAATATATTAAACAAAATACGGGAAATAATTATGTACTTGTTGAAAGGTAAAAAAGATAGAAATGAGAGGGTAATTTATCTTATACAAATTAATGCCAATAAATAAAAGGAACGAATGAATACATATGAATATTAAGTGATAGAAAAAAAAAGAGAATAGAAAACACCAAATAAGTATATGATCGCCTGAAGGAAAGAATAAAAAAACTCATTAAAAAGAAAGTTATCTTACACAAATTAGATTAACGTTAATAAAAAGAGGGAAAAAGAGGAATATGAATACTAAACAATAAGATAGAAATAAAAGCAAAACACCAAAGAAGAACACGAATGATGGAAGGAAAGAAAAAAAAAACATTACTGAGGAAAAAGGAAAAAAAAAAGGAAATACATTATGAAAAACACAAAGCACAAAGACGAAATAAAAGAAAAAAATATCAAAGGCAATAAAGAATGATATATTTACCGTAAGAAAAGTAGGAAAAAAAAACAAGCCGGAAAGGAAAAATGTATAGATAAACAAATTTCATTATATAAGAAAATACAATTAAAAGTATGAAAATCAAGCAATGAAGAAAAGAAAGGAAAAAAAATAGAATAGAAAGCACCAGATAGATATACGACTGCTGGAATGAGAGAGAGAGAGAGAGAGAGAGAGAGAGAGAGAGAGAGAGAGAGAGAGAGAGAGAGAGAGAGAGAGAGAGAGAATGTAATAAATAGGAATGACGATAAAGGAACAAAAGGGAAATGTAAGGAGATTGTGAGAGATAGAATGATGCAGAGAGAGAGAGAGAGAGAGAGAGAGAGAGAGAGAGAGAGAGAGAGAGAGAATATTGATACTGTTTATCTTGAGAACCACACGCTTCGTAATACATCCTGTCACTACCAAATGCATGAAAATGAGGCTGTTGTGTGCCGTGCTTAAGTGAACGCACACATCAATTTGACAGGTAAAATTTTGGCTAAAGAGAAACTTAATTCCACGCGCATCTCTTTCCCCTGGACAGGTAAAATTTTGCTGGAAGAGAAACTAAACTCAAGGTGAAAGTATTCTTGATAATCTTTTAAAATAATATCGATAATGGTGTTTTTTTTTCTGTGCCTTGTTCTTCTGTTCTCTCTCTCTCTCTCTCTCTCTCTCTCTCTCTCTCTCTCTCTCTCTCTCTCTCTCTGAAAACTCGTGTATTCTTTCTCATATTTTTCCCTCCGCGACCTTTCTCTCTCTTTACGATTCCTCTCACTCCTCCTCACTCTTATTCTCCTCATCTTTATTCTCCAATCGTGTTTATGCTATTATTTTTTCTCCATCCCTCCTCCTCCTCCTCCTCCTCCTCCTCCTCCTCCTCCTTCTCCTACTTCTCCTCCTCCTCCGTTCACTTAATCTTTTCCATCTAGTCCTCCTCCTCCTTCTTCTCCTCCATCTCTTCATTCTCTTCTCATTTTCATCCTTATATTTTCCTGTCCATCCTCTTTCTTCTTCCCCTTCATTTTTTCCTCCACTACCACCAATATTACTACCCCTCCTTGTCTTCCTCTTCTTCTTCCTCCTCCTCCTCCTCCTCCTCCTCCTCCTCCTTCAGCCACTGCAGATACCATGCAACCTTCCTTAATGAGAGCTTGTCCTCCCTTTCAAGTATTCATTAATAACACGAAGGCGGGTGTTCCCTGGAGGGCGTGGGCCTTCTGAGGTGCCGACACAATCCCCCTGCTCCCCCCAGACGTGTTCCCGCCGCCTTATTGCAGAGCGGGGCGGCGCGGCACCACTTTCAAGGGATCATGGTGCAACAGACAAGGGGAGAGGAGGAATGCTGGAGTTCACTTTAGTCACCCCTTAAAGTCTCCGGGAGGGCAACTGCGTTTTCTATGAGTGTCGTGTTTGTGTCTGTGTTTGTGTGTTTGGCGCTTTGTCTCTCTCTCTCTCTCTCTCTCTCTCTCTCTCTCTCTCTCTCTCTCTCTCTCTCTCTCAATAATGATATGCAATTTATTTTGGTTTACGACTGGCCTGGGTAAGAAGGAAAAGATAAATAAATAAAAGTACACTCTAATAAATATATCACAGTCTTGACGCGATCATCTTGTTTGTGAAGTGTTGCTGTTATTGTTGTCATTGTTGTTGTTGTTGTTGTTATTGTTGTTGCTGTTTTTCGTATTATCGTATTTTTATTTGCTTTTTCTTCTTTTCCTTCCTTTACATCGAGTCAGTATTAAAAGTTTTCCCTCGTCTCTCTCTCTCTCTCTCTCTCTCTCTCTCTCTCTCTCTCTCTCTCTCTCTCTCTCTCTCTCTCCACTTTAATTTATTGCTTTCTTCTCACCTATTCTGACCCCACCCTCACTGCTCCATGCTATTATCTTCTTCCTATTCCTCCTCCTCCTCCTCGTCCTCCTCCTCCTCCTCCTCCTCCTCGTCTTCCTCCTCCTCCTCTTTCTTTTCTTCACATTTATTTGTACTCGTATCCGCGTCACTTTCTGCTCCATTTTATTTTTCGTTTTTCTATCCTCATTCTTCTTCCCTCTCTTTCATCTTCTTCTCCTCTTTCTCTTTCATCTCCTCATCCTACACGTCTCGTTTATCAGCATTTTCTTGTGGACACTCTTCATTCTATTTTGTCTTTACTGCTCTTTTTTTTTTATTCTTCTCCGTGTTTTTCTTCTCCAGTCATTCTTGTAGCAACACTTTTTCCTCTTCTCTACTTTTAATTTCCTATCTTTATTTCTCTTTCTCTTCTCTATTTCTTACAACAGCTATTATTACTACTTTTACTTCTTCATCCTTCTCTTTCTTCTTCTTCTTCTTCACCTCCTACGCATCTTTAATCCAAATCTTTGTCTAATCCACTTTTCCTCACCTTTCCCTCAACTCCTGTATATCAATGTTACCTCCTCCTCCTCCTTTTCCTTGTCCTCCTCTTGCTCCTTCACCTCTTTGTGTCCCTCCTCCTCATCCACACATCATTCACTTGCATCTCGTCCATTCTACCTCTCCACCTTATCCTTATCTTAATCCAGAAACACACCACAATCTCAACATTTACCTGCAATCCACACCTCTTCCTCACCTGCTAAATGTACCCTTCCATCGGGCTCAAAATCTTCATATTCATATAATCCTGTTTGTCTCTCTTTGCCTCTTCGTATTTCTATTGTGATCTTATTCAAATCTCCTCTTCCCCCTTGAGAACTCCGCACGTGACCCGCTTAAGATCCCAACACTATTATTGAATATTTCCAAACGAGCTTGTTGACTGTGTGTGGGGAATGATGGATGGACGGACGCTCAGGTTGTGTGTCCCGAACTATCGTTATCTAGCTCGCTTGTATAAGGAGTGTGGGCGGTGCGAGTGGTATTAGTGTGGGCTTGTTAGGGTACTTTTGCCTGCGTTTGAGTGTGTGTGCGTGTGTGCGCTTGTGTGTCTGGTGGGTAAGGTGTTAAAGGGGAATGTTTATGGGTTTGGTGATGACCAGTAATGATGTGCGGACAGTTCTGAAGGTGTTTTGTGGGTGTTTTTCTTTGAGTTGTGTTGGTGTCTTGGGGGTTTCTGTGTGTGTGTGTGTATCTCTTATTCTACGTAGGTGTATAGACAAGTGTTACATGGAACGGTATGCAGAGTAGACAGGTAGTTAGCTAGAGTCGTTCAGTGAGTTATATAGTTGGAGACACAGAGAAGTAAACTGACTGGCGTATATAAATGTATACATGTAGATAGATCGATAGGTAATTAATGTGTCAGTCAGTGGGCAGGTAATTAATTATTCAGGTAGTGGGCTAAGAATTCAGTCAACGTGTTTAATTGTCGGTGAGTTAGTGTGTTTGTCAGTCAGTCAGTCAGTCAGTCAGTCAATCAGTCAGTTAGGTAAATAGATAGAGAAATAGAGATAAATAGGTAAATTCAGACAACCATACAAATAGTTAGGTAGAGAAAAATAAAGATGCATAAACGGACACACACACACACACACACACACACACACACAAAAGGTACTTGCACATTCACACATTTAAAGCGGAGTTTCTTCCTAAGTCTGATTGATGTCAAGGTTGTAGTATATAGGACTGAATGTCTGAATATTAAACTCTCTCTCTCTCTCTCTCTCTCTCTCTCTCTCTCTCTCTCTCTCTCTCTCTCTCTCTCTCTCTCTCTCTCTCTCTCTCTCTCTCTACTTCCAATTATTTTTCCTTCATTTCTCGATGATTTTCTTGTTTTCACTATTTTTTTTACATTTTTATATACTTTTTTCTTCTTTTCGTCTCCGTTTCCCTTTTTTTTTTTTTTTCTACATTATCACTTCCATCTTTTTACACTTGATTATTTTTCTTTTGCCATTTCCTTTTTAGCTTAATGTTATCTTTTTATCTCTATCGACTATGTGTGTGTGTGTGTGTGTGTGTGTGTGTGTGTGTGTGTGTGTGTGTGTGTGTTAGGGATTAAGTTAAATGATCGCTGGCTAGTTTGAAGTTAAATGTATGGTAGCGGAGTATTGGTAGGATGAACGAGAGGAAGATGGATCGTGAAACTTAAGAGACTAATGAAAACGAGGCTTTAGCTGGGAGGGAAGGTGGCGGGAAGGTTTAGCCAGCGTTCATTTCCTCCTTGCCTTGCACTGCTTATTGGTTTCAAGTCACTATCTTCCGTTCTGTAACAAACATTAAGACAAATTGATATAAAGATAATTGAATATATAAGTGTATTGCTTGAGTAACTAATTATTATGTCTTGCTGTTATTATTAGTAGTAGTGGTAATAATAATAGTAGTAGAGGTTGTTGTTGCTGTAATAGTATCAACTGTGTGTGTGTGTGTGTGTGTGTGTGTGTGTGTGTGTGTGTGTGTGTGTGTGTGTGTGTGTGTGTGTGTGATTGCCGTCCAGGTATAGAGATAGTAGATTGACAGACAGACTACTACTACTACTACTACTACTATTACTACTACTACCTTCAATACTATTAATACTAACACTAATACTATTTCTGTATTACCACTACCACCACTACTAAACACACACACACACACACACACACACACACACACACACACAAACCTACACCAAATTTCCCATGCATGCAAAACAGTACACGCTTATCCTATCATATTTACGTGTCTACTCTCAAGAAATATAGAGCAGGTAAGAAGGGAGCGTGTATGGTGTATGTTGGAGGGATATTCATTAGCATGGCAGCCGGTCACTTACCTGGCGACGACTCGGTGCTATCATTAACTTGTTGCCAGACTTGGGAATAATGATTTTATTTAGTGCCCGTCTGCTTCCCCCGATAACTATACTCAGGCATCGTTTACTAGTCAAATGTTAATAGGCGAATTGCTAGTTGGATTGTATTAGCTTCGTGTACATGGACTAACACACACACAGACACACACACATGCGCATTCGAGGTCTATATTCAGTGATCATTTCGTAGTCAATTGTTAATGGTTGAATTACCGGGTATATTAAATTAGTTTCATGCTAATTTCGTTCCAGCATGCATTTTTAAGGATGGAATACACGCACGCACACACACACACACACACACACACACACACACACACACACACGTTCTCTCTCTCTCTCTCTCTCTCTCTCTCTCTCTCTCTCTCTCTCTCTCTCTCTCTCTCTCTCTCTCTCTCTCTCCAAAATTCGATGACTATAACATGAACTTTAACGGTAGTAGTAGTAGTAGTAGTAGTAGTAGTAGTAGTAGTAGTAGTAAATATTTTTTTTTCTTTGCCTTGCAGGGCGGTGGATATGTAGCAGAGAAAGTGGATACTAGTTTAAGTATTTTGTAATAAGCCTTGACCAGTTTTCTTTCATGTACTAGTAGTGGTAGTAGTAGTAGTAATAGTAGTAGTAGTAGTAGTAGTAGTAGTAGTAGTAGTAGTAGTAGTAGTAGTAGCAGTAATAGTAACATAAAAAGTAGTAACAGTTCAGTATCATATATCAATAGCATTTCAACACACACACACACACACACACACACACACACACACACACACACACCAGAGGAAGATACTGTGTTACAATCCCCTTCAGATATCCCGACAGTCCCTGTCCCTGGCGGCCTAGGGAAAGGTGATGCTGCTGGGGCGGGGCGGGGCCGGGTAGGGCGTGGCTCAGTTATCTAGGGCCCTGAAAACCATACCACAATAGACTATTATTTTTTAACTCCCCCGTAAAAATCTCCAAAAAGGGAAACATTATCGCGAGTCAGGCATCTGGGACACTCCACTCACCCCGCCACGTAGAGAAATGACACCACACAGACAGACTCTCATATATATATATATATATATATATATATATATATATATATATATATATATATATATATATATATATATATATATATATATATGACTAACTAACTGGCTATAGAGGAGGATGGTGGAGACAGAGCAGGATGTGGGTGGTGGTGGAGGAGGAGGAGGGGGAGGAGAAGGAGGAGGAGGAGGAGGAGGAGGAGGAGGAGGAGGAGGAAATGGTATGGAAGACGCCGCGGCGCGGCGACGATCTGATTTTAACTCTGGCCTATGATACGCGGAACGCGAGCCATGGTTCTTGTTGCGAAGGCAGGAAAATTATCACACACAAGCTGGCGACGTTCTTGCTGTGCTTGGTAAACGGTCCAGCAACCAAGACCAAGCCTAGTCAAAACAAACTAGAACAAAACCATGCCGCTTATACCTCGACCTGTGCTTCGTTCTGGAATTGCATTTGGTCTCCCTATTATTAAAGAAAAGTAAGTAAAAGAAACTAGGGAAAAACCGAAACGTGCTGTGGTTGCCATTACCCCAAGCTATCGACATGATATATATATATATATATATATATATATATATATATATATATATATATATATATATATATATATATATATATATATATAATCTTTCTAAATTGATGAAATATTATTTGATACTTCAATAAGAAAATTTAAGCACGTTCTTTGTAGTTTAGATAATATGTTTTTATTACATATACGTATCATGTTTAGTTTTTCATTGGGACAGCATACGGAGGACAGGAATGGATATGAAGTCATCCCAATTTTGGTCCGCTAATCCCGGGCAAGTTCCAGCTATCTGGAGAAAACGTTCCTCGTTCCGCCTATCATAGGCCAGTGTGATAGCCCTTGAAGTGACCTCACCACCAGACACCCTTCCGAGCGTAATTACTCACCAGGGAGGCTGGACTGAATATTGAATATGATAATTTTTAATCGTATAGTTTCTTAAATTCATGTCTTTCATTATAATGAGAGAGAGAGAGAGAGAGAGAGAGAGAGAGAGAGAGAGAGAGCTGAGCGGTATAAGTAATAGTAATAACTAATAAATTTCTTGCTGTCAAGTTTTCCCGCCTTTTTCCTGTGTAAACTATTTTCTATTCTGTAATAAATGAAATGTATAAGTGTTGCATTGCTCTTGTTTTATTTGGTATGATTAATGGTAACAGCTGCATGACACTTTCCTTGAGTCATGTTAATGTTCACTACAGTGCACATCTTTAAGCCAGCCTGTCTTTATCATGACTGTGTCAGACACCGTCCAAAACTGTTTATTCTTCTTGTAATTTGGCCGTATTAAATTTTTTCCTCGGTCTCAGCCGGTATACTTCTAGGGTGGCATGTATTTAATAAACTGGTGTGTCCCTTTCAGAGCTGGTGCACATTGCTACAAAGAGAGGACTCCATTGCAACTCAGGCTTTACCCTTGGGAAAACTGGCAGTTTTATCCTACTGGATTCAGCAAGTCCAGCCTGCACTACAACAACACAAACAAGAAAGTGTCTGCCTCTGACAGCTCCGTGACTCCGCCCCCGGCGCCCCGCCGTCCATGGACTCCATTGAGTCAGCCCCGTCATGTTTTCCGCTTTCCTCGCCGTCTCAGCTGTCACGCAGCCCCTGACTCGCCACACAGGTAAGTGAGGGACTAATTACTTCTCAGGCTCCTCAAGTAACAGGTGTCATGACGGATACAAGACAGGAAGTTAGGAAAATATAAGGTTGGTCTCCCGCCAAATGTGTTTGCATGTTGCCTCTCGTCACTGTTTGTGTTGCGTGTGTATCCTCGTGTTTGTACACGGAGCTGTATCTTTTATATGAGGGAAAACTGGCCAAGGGCAGCAAAGGGCGAATAAAAAGGTCCACTTGGTTGCCAGTTCCCATACAGGTCGTAGAGGGTTAGCCTCTTCACCCCCCCAAAAAATGATAAATGTCTTGAAACCTTCCTCTAAAATGAAGTCGTGGGTAAATGTTTATTATGTGTCCTTGTCAGCAGCGCAGGACACGCTGACACGCTGCGTGTTGTGGTGCGACACACGCGACACACTACCTGCTGTGTACTAGACACTCGCCCCACGTCTACCTACAAGGTAGACTATCAAGTTACACAACACACACACACACACACACACACACACACACACACACACACGCAACACCCTTTGTATATGCCTGTGTGTGTGTGTGTGTGTGTGTGTGTGTGTGTGTGTGTGTGTGTGTGTGTGTGTGTGTGTAACTTTCTGCTGTAATTTTGAAGATTGGTTCCCATAATTTTCATTGTATGACGCCAAGGCTCAGTAAATTAATCAACAACAACAACATATTTGCTTAAAAATAAAGTCACTATCTTTAAGAAATAGTCTACCAAGGTTACACATCTCCCTTAAAAACACCAAAACAAACCTTATCTAACACCAATGAAAACTTTTCTCCCCCGCACGCCGATCCAGTGACGCAGAGAAGGCATTAACAGGTCTGAGGGAGTGAGTGAGGGAGGCAAGGAGGGTATGATGTCTGGATCGAAGTGTCCCATTCATTGGCGTCTGTATCGCATTAGTGTGCCAAATAAGAGGGAGGCGTGATGTTTATCCTGGCCGCGCGTGGGTGTTGCTTATGGCACGCCGGGAGAGATGGGAAGCTGTGAGAGTTTAACCCAAAAATATTTTTCTTTCCTCCTCTCTGTCTCTCGTGTTTCGTTTCTCTTCTATCTGTCTCTTTTATCTTGTCATTTTTTTTCTCTTTATTCATTGTTGGCATTCTCATTATTCTTCTCTTCTTCCTACTATGGTTTGTCTCCAATTACCTTTCCCTCACTTATCTCCTCCTCCTCCACCTCTTCCTCCTTCACCTGTTTGCCATGAAAGTTGAAGATTTAAAGACTGATAGTTAAAAGTGAGTTGTTTGTTGTATTAGGTCTCTCTCTCTCTCTCTCTCTCTCTCTCTCTCTCTCTCTCTCTCTCTCTCTCTCTCTCTCTCTCTCTTACTCAGAAACGCTTTGCTCTCTCACGACCACTATTTCCAAAGGCTCTAATTAAAGATATTTTTATGGTTTTGGTGATGGATTAGCAAGAGTTCTAATTGATCATAAGGAGAAACTGTCTTGAAAACTCAGTCTAGTTAAATAAAGGGACTTGAAAATTTGTCGTGGTGAAAAGGCAAGGGGTTTCTGAATATGGCTCTCTCTCTCTCTCTCTCTCTCTCTCTCTCTCTCTCTCTCTCTCTCTCTCTCATTTGCTCGTTTAATTAGTATCGGCTTCGTTCTAACTGGTTCATCTGACAAGTTCGAGGCTTTGGGGAGTTCGTTGAGAGGCTTCGAATCTTTTGCGAAGTGAAGTTAGAGGATTCACGTGGCCTTTCTTATTAGTCGTCTTCCCACCTCTGCTGTGTCCACGTCGCTTGCTCCTGCGGTGTTGAAGGTTCGTGGAGTGCTCATTGGTAAGGAGTGTGGGGTGTGTTACTGTAGGTGACTTAAGAGTTTTGTCTATGTTATATCTCGGCTTGAATATAGATAGGGTGTGTGTAATATATAGGTTTGTGGTCATTAAGGTGAGTATTGCTGTAGGTTAGTGGTGATTAGGGTGAGAGTAATGCTGTAGGTTGGTATTGATTAGGGTGAGTGTTACTGTAGTGATTATGGTGTTACTGTAGTGATTATGGTGTTACTGTAGTGATTATGGTGTTACTGTAGTGATTATGGTGTTACTGTAGTGATTATGGTGTTACTGTAGTGATTAGGGTGTGATTAGGGTGAGTGTTACTGTAGGTAGGTATTAATTAGGGTGAACGTGTTACTGTAGGTAGGTATTAATTAGGGTGAACGTGTTGTTACTGTAGGTTAGTTTATTAAATTAGGGTGAACGTGTTACTGTAGGTTGGTATTGATTAGGGTGAACGTGTTACTGTAGGTTAGTGATTAGGGTGAACGTGTTACTGTAGGTTGGTATTGATTAGGGTGAACGTGTTGCTGTAGGTTGGAGTTTAATAAGGGTGGTAGTATTAAAAGTTGGTATATCTTCACTCTTCATTCAGGTGGACGGATAGGTAAAAGTTGGTATATCTTCACTCTTCATTCAGGTGGACGGATAGGTGTTGGGTTATTTTTCCTTGTGCACATTAGTTTAAATACACAAGTTCGTGTTTTTTTATTATCCTGGTGTTTTTTGACTGGCCTTTAAGAACTTCCTAAGGTTAACAATTTTCTCAGTGGGGAGCAAGAAGTTTATCAGTTTTTTTGCTCTAGGAGTTTGATTTCGGCGTTTTTCTCAGCCATAAACGTATATATTGTAGGTTTGCCGGAGTAGACACTTAGATATATTAGTAACGTTAGAGGTTTCTTTAACGTGCTGTATTAATATATCGTGTTCCATTTCGCTGAGGTTAAGGAATTTTCTAACCTTAATACGATTTTCCCCATTTTTTTTTTTTTTTTTTTTTTTTTTTTTTTTGTCGTGCACTTGTAGACAGTTCAGTTTATTTTCCGGCATTAACTTATAGGTACAAGTAGTATTGCTGTTTATGGAATTCATGTATTCTTGTATTCTTTCAGTACGTGTCGTCCTTCCTCTACAGGGATTGGAAGGTGACCCGAGCCACTGCTTCGACTGATAGAGATAAGTGTTCTAATTCTTTGGTTCCTACTAGTGGTTTTTCATGCGTTGGTTAATGATTAGGCAATTTATCTCTCCAACGGCTTCCTATTTCTTTGATTCCTGTTAGTGTTTTAATGCGTTTCTATGCGCTGGTTAATGGTTATTCCTATTAGTGTTTTCATGTGTAGGTTAATGGTTAGTCAATACGATGGTTAGGCAATCACTTTCCAACGGCTTGCTAGGTACACTAATTCGTTGTCTCCACTGTAGGTCCGCAGTGTTTGGAAGTGGTAGTGATTTACTTGGCTTGTTTTCATCAATTCAAATATTTAATTAGATTTCAAAATAGGATGTAGACTCAGTTTTAAGGTATATTTAAGTTAGTGTTCGACATATTGACTATTGAAAGGCGATTTATTTACTTAGGTATTGAAAGGTGACTGATGTTTGTGCAGTACTTAATAATTTCGCTTCTCCCAGCTAGGTCCATGGTGAAGCGTCTGCCAGGTGCCTTCTGTTCCACCTTCACCGCTGCCTCCTGTTGCCGCGCCGCTGACATCCACCCCTTCCGCGTCATGTAAGCCCTTCCCATATGGTACAACCTTCTGTCAGACTCCGTGGTCCTGTGTTGGATCTGTGAGCGGTGTGTGTTGTAAGAGTTCCCAAGACTCTGCCTCTCAGTTGTTGTTGTTTTTTTTTTTTTTTTTTTTTAATAAATTTGTTGAGTCAGGATGCTTCAACTGTTTATCCGGAGCCTTTTCGAGGTATCGTTAAAAGACTTTGACTCTTTCACTAACATTACTAGTGTAGTTAACGTGTAAATGGGGGCTACAAATGTTTTCCCTACTGACAATAAGAAGAGTCGTATGGTACATGTAGAAGAGGGTTTTAATATAGTTTTCCCCACACACCTACGTTTTCTTCAAGACATGGCGCGGCGGAGTACGACGGAGTATGAGCAAAATTAGAAGGGTGACTTAGGGAGCAGATCTTGTAATACGGGGGATTTACGTAGAGGCTGGAAGGGAACATTATGGTCTGCTGCAAGCTGTTAGTTGGTTATTCCCGATTCTGACGTCCATTTTAAGTTTCGAACGTAACTGTTGGTCAGATTCCGACATCAAATTAGTCAAATAACATTCTGGTTCAGACATCAAATAATAGTATCCTTATTTTTTTAGTCTAAAATATTAGGTACGTTATTAGCCGATATCAAATAGTTGTCCAATGTGTATAAGTAGTCTAATATGTACAAAACTCATAAATTTTGTTACACATTTTCTGTTCACCATACATTTTCTGTTCACCATATATACTGCTGACATATTGAGAACACATTTTGCATTTTTTAAAACCATATATACTGACATTGAGAACACATTAACACCTTTTTATTTTTTGGTATTTTGTGCCTTGTTAAAAAAAAATAAAAATTGTGACGTTTTGTGACATAATGACTACTACGCAAATCACAACATAAAAACCACTGAATTACACCACTGAATTATGCATTCACACAATACTAATTACACCACTGAATTATGCATTCACACAATACTATCAATGAGAAGCAGCATTATTAACCTCCCACTATGATGAATTAAGTGAATTTACATACACAATAAACACAGCATTATATTAAATAAACCCTCCACCTGAGAATTCACGCATTAGTGGTAATGTCTGGCGCAAGGAATTTTATTTACATTCACCATCTAATCGCATCTTCGGTGTTTTCGGTGTCGTGACAAGTAACTTAGTGTCACGGGTATATCTCTATCCGGTGTCGTGACAAGTAATTTAGGTGTGTAACACGGCCAGACCCATAGTAGTGAACGATGAAGCGAGTGTAGACAAATACGACTAATCATAGCCACAAACTAGACAAATGTTTAGCCACTTAAAATAATTGGTATTGGTCCACAAACTAGACAAATGTTTAGCCACTTAAAATAATTGGTATTGGTCCATACTCGCTCATCGTTCAGGTGTGTGACAAACATCCAACGATTATTGTAAGATACTAGGTGAATGGATGGTAGGAGGACTTCAGGTGAATGGATGAAAAAAAATTATACAATTCTGTTTTATGGTTGATTTGTACAATTCTATCTTTTATGGTTGATTTGTATTCTATTTTAAAATAATGGTTTTGTCTTGATTCTCATCAGAGGTGAACAGATAAAGACAACTCAAGTCTCTCTGTATGGTTGACGCAGCACTGTGAAAATAAAGGAGATTAATCGCCACCCACAGCTGCAGTGTCCCGGCCCGCTCGCTCCGCTGCCCTCATTTCCTGCCACGCTACGGACGCGATGCTGTAGCAGCTCGGGACAGCACCACCACCTTGCTGACCACGCCGCAGCCGCAGACTCTTCCCCCTCAACAGCTGCTCGGAAGATGGCGAGCAGCATATATTCACCATGCTGTGTGCTATTTCGAGTTGTGTATCAAATATACCCAAACGTGTATACATGTAGTACATGGAAAAATATGTGACTTGTTTGGGACATCATCCTTAATACCTGCCATACAAAAAATTAAACATCCCTATCTTACCCTAGATACTCCAAACAAAAAACACCACACCCCATCAATTTATCACGTCTTCTTTTCTCCCCATTTTCCTAAACCAACCACCACCAACAAACCCCATCGAATGTCTTCTTTCCTCCATACTTTCCTAAATTATCAGCCTCATTTCCGATCCCACAAGTGCTTTCCCCTAAGGTACCATTGGCCCACACTGAAGCACAAAGGCGACGGTCAGAGGGACGGAGCAACAACGCAGTCCCCGTCCCAGTGACAAAAGAAAATGGTACAGCTGAAGAAAACAGTGTCGATGGGCCACCTATTGTGCACTCAGTTCGTGATAAATTGACCGATAAGAGTGTGTGTGTGTGTAGTGCTGACAAATAGCCAGTGACGGAGGGCAAGAAGAAGAAAGAGTGAATACTATAGTATACATTATAAAGGAACACAAACAACACCAGACCTGACGCTAGAGATGAGAAAAGACTCGATTAATGTATAGAGCTAAAATTGGTATATATTAGAAGACAAACAAAATAAGAGTGAATACTATACATTATAAAGGAACACAATGATATAAAGGAACACAAACAACACCAGACCTGACGCTAGAGATGAGAAAAGACTCGATTAATGTATAGAGCTAAAATTGGTATATATTAGTAGACAAACAAAATAATAGAGGTTTCATTCACTTCAGCCCTATATAAGAAACAAGAGAATAGAGGTCTAAATCGAGCCTATAAGAACAACAGAGGTTTTAAATGAGAATGAAAGCAATAAAGCAGCTATTTCATATTACCGAAGAGAATAAACAATAATTACATACGAGGAGGACGATTACAAGAGAAAATAGAAAAGGAGAGGAAAGAAGGGGAGTAAAAGCCAATAAGAAAATATTTGGAGAGAGAGAGAGAAAGAAGAATATAAAAGATAAGAGGGAAACGAAAAGGAAGTATGCAGATTATAGGATACGAAAAAAAAAATAAATAAATAAATAAAAAGATTTTAAAAAATATAGTCGAAGATTTTAGTGTTTAAAAAGAAAATTAAGAAAGAGAAGAATAGCAATAAATACAATCAAAATTATGCATATTGCCCATGAGAGAGAGAGAGAGAGAGAATGTTACAAGTGAGAGTACAGTTGCCACACATCACCACACACACACACACACTTACCTTTATACCTTACATGTTTACTTCAGAGATGAATCAAGGCACCAGCGGAACACTTCAAGACCTTGGGGAATATTTCAGTGGTGAGTGGTGAAGGTGAGGCCAAATCTGCCGAGAGAAACGATTGGCTGAAACCTTTGCGAGTGTTGATTGTCACCTATTGAATATTCATCAGATAAACAGTGATGCTGGCTGGCTCTCTCTCTCTCTCTCTCTCTCTCTCTCTCTCTCTCTCTCTCTCTCTCTCTGCAACAGTGAAAATATTAAGAGAAATGGATAAGTTATTGTGCTTCCTCTTTCTTCTTCCTCCTCCTCCTCCCTTCTTTTTATATTTCTTTATTTATGACCTACTTCATGTTTTCCTTTATTTTCTCTCTGAAATGGCAACGTCTTTCATTTTCTCCATAAAGAGTTTTGATAAAAAAATTAACTTTTACTATTATTAAAAATGCTATTGATGCTGATGATGATACTAGTGTGTGTGTGTGTGTGTGTGTGTGTGTGTGTCTGTGTCTGTGTCTGTGTCTGTGTCTGTGTCAGTGTCTGTGTCTGTGAGAGAGAGAGAGAGAGAGAGAGAGAGAATAAAGGTATGCACAGCTGTATACAGGTTCTTATAATTTATTCTCTCTCTCTCTCTCTCTCTCTCTCTCTCTCTCTCTCTCTCTCTCTCATGGGATACCTCCTGAGGTGAAGAAAATGGAGAAAGAAGAGCGAAAGGAGTGCGAGGAAGAGATGAAGGAAGAAGAAAATGGGGAGGAGGAGGAGGAGGAGGAGTTTAAATTGGTCATTCTTCTTTCTGTCTCCTGACTCAGTGTGGGGCGAAGAAAGGCTGGGGTGTGACTTACGGACTGACTGACTCGGGTATGACTGACTGACTAAGGTATGACTGACTGACTGACTGAGTGAATGGGGTGACTGACTGATTAACTGACTAACTAACTGACTGTGTGAAAGGGATGTGACCGACAGAATGACTAACTGATTTACTGACTGACTGACTGACTGACTGACTGACTGGCCTTCTTAGTGACTGGTTGACTTAGTTTGACCAATTAAATGTCTGACGAAATGGCTTGCTCTTTGACTGACTGGCATTTTTGTATTGACCAGCTGACAGACGCGTAATATCCTCCTCAGAGAAATTTACGCTGTAGGATGCGGGTGTAAATAGTGTAAGGAGTGTGTTGAGATCCTTGGTAAGTTTACAGGTGACAGCATAATGAACGGCCTCCTCCCAAAATAAATCTGTATATTCATTAACATTTAGAAAAAAAAAAAATACAGATGAAACTAAAAAAAAAAAATAGATGAAAAGTGATAATGAACAATAATGATCATGAAACGAACAAAAATACCAGAAATATTGTTAAAATCCACACCATGCAAACAGATGAAATAAAAAAAGATGAAAAGCGAAAAAATAAATAATAATCATGAAACGAACAAAAATACCAAAAATATTTAAAATCCACACCATACAATCCTATAAAAGAGGATTAAATACCTTTACAAACAAGGAGAACATGTTGATAAAGGTGAGTACAAGTTTCTTACAGGGACAGTAAGTAACGTGTAGATTTGAATGCTTCCTGTACCTTCCCTTATTTACCTTGATCCCTTTAATCCATTCCCTTAACCCTTTCCCTTACCTTAAACGAACATTCCCATCACGGCTTTCCCCATTACCTTCTGAACCATTCTGTCTGTCACTAAAAAGGACAATATATAGAATAGACACTCAAATAACATTGTAATTTACCCATTCTATTAATCTTTTTCCTTAGCCCAACGTACACCCCCCCCTCATCGCTTTCCCTATTACCTTCTGTAGCATTCTCTCTCTAGCAAAAATAGCATTGTAATTTATCCTTATCATTCCCTTTAACCATATTAAACTTTTTTTCCTTACCTTAACCTATATGCACCCCCTTCATCGCTTTCCCTATTACCTCCTGTACCGTCCTGTCACTCACAAGGAGAGATATACAGAATAGTTACCCAAACAGCACTGCAATTTACCCTTATCATTCCCTTTAACCGATTCTATTAACGTTTTCTTCACCTTACACCGCTCTCACATCTTTCCCCATGGCTTTCGATACCGCCCTGTCACTCACTAGGATAAATATATAAAACAGTTTTTTTTTTTTTTTTTTTTACATTACAAGGGCACTGGCCAAGGGCAAACAAAGTGTTGGAAAAAAAAAATCCCGCTGGTTGCCAGGCCCTGTTAAGAAGAAAGTAGAAAGAGAAAAACAAAAAATCTAAAGGAGGGTCCAGTTAACGTAAGAGGTGTCTTGACACTCCTCTTTTGAAAGAGTTTAAGTCATAGGTAGGTGGAAATACAGACACAGGTAGAGAGTTCCAGAGTTTACCAGTGTAGGGAATGAAGGAGTGAAGATACTGGTTAACTCTTGCATTAGGAAGATGGACAGAATAGGGATGAGAAGAAGTAGAGAGTCTTGTGCAGCGAGGCCGCAGGAGGGGGGAAGTTAAACAAACAGCAATGCAATTTGTTTTTATCATTCCCTTTAACCCATTCTATTAATCCTTTTCCTTACCTTAACCCAATATACATTTGTCCCAAGTTTTTGGCTAACTCTCTTAACCTTTCAGGGAACTGGCAATCAAGTGGGCTTTTCTTTTTATTTTTTGTTGCCCTTACCCAGCTTCCCCTATTCCATTTTAACCGCGTTTTCAAATTCATTCTGGTGACTATTTGGTGACTTTACACAGTCTCAGATACTTATGTGGGAGTTTAAGATAGTAAAGACTGTGGCCATTAATATATTCACCACCATACATCCTTCCTAATGCAAATGAATCAATCTATTTATACCCGAAAATCAAGGTAAAAAATGCATTTCAGGAAGAAGGATAATGGAGAACGCTTGCTTTGATAAGGATGGGGTTTGTGCATTTATACGAAGGATACTATAGGAGGGAAGAAGGATGATGGGGAACACTAGCTTTGATAAGGATGGAAGTTTGTGCATTTATACGAAGGATACTATAGGAGGGAAGAAGGATGATGGGGAACACTAGTTTTGATAAGGATGGGAGTTTGTGCATTTATAAGAAGGATGGTATTGGATGGAAGAAGGATGATGAGGGAAACACTAGGATGGAAGTTTGTGCAAGTCATTATAGGATGTGAAAAGGAAAATTTGACGTGTTTTACTTTTTACTTTCCTTTCTCACTTTTTCTCTTAATTTTCTTATTTTTCTTAGCTATGAGATAATTCAATATTTTTTCAATTTTTTTTCTTTTCATATTTCTTAGCGACGATTTACTTATTTTTCTTTCCTTTCTCATCTTTCTTTTCTTCACCCCTTTCCCTATTAGCTTTTAAACCTCACGTCTCGCCCATTAGAAAATACATTAAACAGTTTAGTTACCCAAAGGCCATTGCTTGAATCTCTGTTGCTGTTTGGACTTCCTTTGTATTCCTTTGTATACCTCACCTTCCCTCCACCTTATCAGCTCAAAAGTATACGGACATTAATGGGATAATTCAAGGTTAGCGCAGCGCAGGTACGAGACGCAAACAGACAGGTAAAGGTTTCGCCGTGTTGTAATTAACGTGCCTCTTCTTACGTATTCCGAAAGGCCGCTAAGATGTGAGTGTTGTTGTATCGGCCAATCTTACTCTCCAGACTTGCTTTGATGTGTTTATGTGCGTAACCTTTGCGGGAATGCTTCGTTTATCTCTCTCTTTTACTCTCACTCTCTCCTTTTCTCTATTTTTTTGTGATTGTTCTATTTGTTGTTGTTATTGCTATTTTCTTATATTCGTTTATCTCAATTTTTTCTTCTTCTTCCTTTCCTATTTCCATTTTTCTCGTTTCTCTCCTATGTTCCTTCTCGTTCCTCTGTTTCTATCTCCTTTTCTTCAACTTTTTCCTGCTTTTCGTTCTTTTGTTTTCTGTTATCTTTTCCTCCTGTCTGATACTCTTATATGCTTCTCCTTCTCCCCTTTCTTCTCTTCTCTTCCTCCTCCTCCTCCTCTTCTTCTTCCTCCTTTGTTGATTTTATTATGCACTCAACATGTTTCTTCTTATCAGTCCTTTCCATGCATTATTCCTTAGTGCTCCTCCTCCTCTTCTTCTTCTTCTTCTTCTTCTTCTTCTTCTTCTTCTTCTTCTTTGTTGTTGTTATTTATATTCCTCTTTCAACATGTTTCCTGTTATATGTCCTTCCTTTGTACAAGTATTCCTAAGCATTCCCCCTCCTCCACCTCTTCCTCCTCTTCCTCCACCTCTTCCTCCACCTCTTCCTCCTCCTCTTCCTCTTGCACAGTAGATACCTTCATTATAAATCAACAATAACCTAGTATCTGTTTTATATGCATTTCTAAGCCTCCTCCTCCTCCTCCTCCTCCTCCTCCTCCTCCTCCTCCTCCTCGAAGCGAGTCTGCCAAGAATGGAAACTCGTGGTTAATTTCATCTGTTAGAGTGGAAAAGGTGGTCCTGGTGCAAATCAGGGCGTTCTTCAAATATATGCGGTTTAATGTGGAAATATTTGGTTTATAGGCGAATGGTGTGTGTGTGTGTGTGTGTGTGTGTGTGTGTGTGTGTGTGTGTGTGTGTGTGTGTGTGTGTGTGTGTGTGTGTGTGTGTGTGTGTGTGTGTTTGGGTGGGTAAGTGAATTTTTTTTTTGTGTCTGTCTCTCTCTCTCTCTCTCTCTCTCTCTCTCTCTCTCTCTCTCTCTCTCTCTCTCACACAGAATCAAATTAAATATTAATGAATGATGAAATTGATTCCTCTCCCTCCTCCTTTCTTCTCATTCTTCCTCCTTCTCCTCCTCCTCCTCCTCCTTCCTCTTCCCCTCTTCTTGCTCCTCGTCTTCCATCTCCTATCTCTTCTCCTCCTATTCCTCTTCCTCTTGTTTTTCCTCCTTCTTCTTCTCTTCTTCCTCTTCTACCTCCGCTACTATCTACTACTACTATTATAACCACCACCACCACCACAATAAAAAAAAAAAAAAAAAAAGCAAGAACAAGACGGGGAAGGAGATGAGAGGCAACCACCATCACCACCACCACTACCACCTTAACAACAACAACAACAACAACAACGACAATAACAACAACGCTATCGGCACACATCTCTGAACCAGTACGAGAGAGAGAGAGAGAGAGAGAGAGAGAGAGAGAGAGAGAGAGAGAGAGAGAGAGAGAGAGAGAGCCGTTTATTTTTTTTAACCCTTCTAGATTGGAACTCAAGTCACGTTCAAAACAAACGCATCTCAAACTTTTCCCTCTTATCTTTTCTTTTTTCTTCTCCAATACTTGAAATATGTGCACGGTAAATTTTTCTTTTTTCTTTTCTTTTTTTTATACCTTGATAACCAAAAGCTGCTCAATGTTGCTGCTGTTGTTGTTGTTGTTGTTGTTGTTGTATTGTTGTTGTTGTTGTCCTATATTACTCAGAAAGAAAACGGAATATAATTATTTTTCATTTTATGCCTTTTCTATATACAAATTATTTTAGTTTCTTATATTTTTTTCCTTTTAAATCAACAACAGACTTGATACAACACTCTATATGTTGATATTTATTAGGTTTATAATTTATATTCAAAAGAAGAAAATAGACGACAAAAGTAACACACTATCCTAAATTATCAACATTATCATATTTCTTATTTCAATAGTTCATTCTTTTTACTGCCTCCATTTCAATATTCTTGCTAATCTACTTCTATAATTTCGTATCCTAAATTATCAACATCATATTTCTTGTTTCAATTATTCATTCTTTTTGCGGTTTCCATTTTTATATTTTCACTATTCTGCTTCTATAATTTTGTATCTTCTTCAAACCATGCGTGCTTTGGGGTCGGAGGGGTCTCCAAGCGCACGGGTTCGAATCCTGTCCACGGTCCGAGTGTAGGTTGGGCTTCCTCACTCGGGGCGAACGGTTTCCTAGCGGGTGGGCTTTGAGATAGGAGGTACCACAAAAAGTATTCCCTTTAGTCCATAGATTCCTGTGAAAAGCCCACGTGGTATAAATGAAAAAATAAAAAATAAAAAATAAACATCTCCCGCCTCTCACCGCCATTATTTTCCGCTCTTTCGTTTTCTATGTTTTAATTTTGACTTCCTCTCCACAGTCATTTTTTTTTTCTTTTAATGTCTTCTGTTTTCAATCATCTACTTCTGTTCCATGATCATTCTCTTTTTATCCATTATTTTTTCTAATCTACATCTTAACTTCTCTTAATTTTACTGGCAGTTTTTACAGGTAATTTTTATTCTTTAATCTCTTACGTTCCTAATTATCTGCTTTATTTAATTTCCCTATTTCCTTTTATTTTTTGTATCTATTTTTTACTTCATGCTAACTTTATCATAGTTTTCCACGTATCCTTTACCGTCCATCACTCCTTTCTTTTATTTACATCGCACCTTCGCCCACTAATCTTAATTTTCCAGGCACCTTCTGTCCTCCCATGGCCACCCTTCCTTCCATCACCTATCGCTTCTTCCATGAATCTCGGTCAGGGCTGCCAACACACCAATCAGCTCCCTTCTCCTCACCCCCGCCTGTGCCCGCCCCCTGACAAAGGCGTGGAGGCGTCCCAACCCAACCATAAATATTCCAAATGTGGCCACGCGTCCTGTAATGAAATCCAGCCCAATATGAATGCCCGCCTCTAAACCTCTTACTTGATTGGTTAAAACCTCCGCGTCCGGAAGGTCTAACTGTAGCAGCCCTCCCGAGACACGCCACCGCCTCTCAACCAATAAGAAAGCAGGGATTCAAACTGATCACGTTTTTCATTGGCTGAGGCGCATTGAGGGGTGACTAAAGAAGAACTCCGAAGGTCTTGACAGTCCGAGGTTATGGATGACTTTTTATATATTTTTTTCGGACTCCCTCCCACCGACCGTGCCTTTATCCCCTGTGGACTTTCATGTGGCCGCTGGCAAGGAAAAAGGATCAGAGAATAAACCTGAGCCTCTATATAGGGTTTGAATGTGTGTGTACCGCAGGGGGCAGTGATACAGGGATTCGAGGCTCTTAAGATCGCCCTCTGCTAAAACCACAACTCAGTGATCGCCTTCCCAAGTGTTGCAGCGTCTTGTTTCACTGCTGTATCACACTATAGTCGAAGTTACTGGGATTTTCAAGGGTGTTTTCATGATGTTAGTGACAATTTGATAAGTTCTTTGGTGTTTGTGAGCATTTAACAAGCAATGGTGTAAGTTACTGAGATTTTCAAGGGTGTTTTCATAATGTTAGTGATGGTTTAACAGGCTTCAGGTTTTAGCGTGTGTTCATAATGGTATCAATGGTTTAGTAGGTTCTTGTCGATGTTATTAGGATTATCAAGTGTTTTCATGATGCTGATGGTATTTCACCAAGAGGAACAGTGTAGTAAGAGGTT
>NC_059259.1:5203645-5211145 GCF_017591435.1 Portunus trituberculatus
GGTGGGGTGGGGATAATGATAGTGATGATAATAAAAGTAGTAGTAGTAGTAGTAGTAGTAGTAGTAGTAGTAGTAGTAGTCGATAAAGAATAGAAAAATAACACTAAAGAATAACAATAAAACAATTTAAAACAGCTGAGAAATTTGCGTCTCTCTCTCTCTCTCTCTCTCTCTCTCTCTCTCTCTCTCTCACGACCCCCTGTCCTTCCATACTTCCATACGTGCAAGCGAGCAAGAGAGAGAAAGACAGAAAGACACCCACCCACTCACACACACACACACACACACACACACACACACACACACACACACACACACACACACGAAGATTGATTTTTCTTGCTTTGTATTCTGTTACTCTCGCCCCAGTTCTCCTTAACAGCCTGGAATCTATACGGCAGTCCTTGTGTTCAACCTCCCGTGTTTGTTTATGGTTCGTGCTGCGAGACTGTCAAGGGAAAGGATGTGTGTGTGTGTGTCTGTGTGTGTCTGTGTAGGCGTAGCGGGATTGGTTCATAGATGGCGCTGGTTGACGTGTGATGTTCTGGTTTTGGTGTAAGTGTCTATATATATTTCCTTTTCGTGTTGTTGTTTTTACTTCTTCCTGGTAAGTGAAGTTGTGTTGTTTGAAAGTTGGGATGTGTTTAATGTTTGTTTCTTGTGTGTGTGTGTGTGTGTGTGTGTGTGTGTGTGTGTGTGTGTGTGTGTGTGTGTGTGTGTGTGTGTGTGTGTGTGTGTGTGTGTGTGTTTCTTTCTTTCTCTCTCTTTAATTTTGAAATGTATTCTGCCTCTTTGTCTTCTCTCTCTCTCTCTCTCTCTCTCTCTCTCTCTCTCTCTCTCTCTCTCTCTCTCTCTCTCTCTTCATTCCCTAACTTTCTCCTGTCTTTCTTCTGTCATGTTTGTTTAACTTCTCTCTCTCTTCTTTTCTCTTTTGTTTTCTGCCACGTATTTAATTTACTGCGCTTCTCTCTCTCTCTCTCTCTCTCTCTCTCTCTCTCTCTCTCTCTCTCTCTCTCTCTCTCTCTCTCTCTCATCTTTAAATTTTGACTCCTCTTATATTTTCCGCCATTTTCATTTGATCCATCTATCTTTTATTTCTATCCCATTTCTCTGTCCTCCTTTCCTCCTCCATTTCCTTCCCTTTTCTTTCACGATTCCTTTGTCCTCCTCCTCCTCCTCCTCCTCCTCCTCCTCCTCCTCCTCCTCCTCCTCCTCCTTCTTTTCTTCCTACGAACGAAAAAACAAAAGCGACAGTTCTGCGTGAGCGCTTTTTTTGTGTTTCGTAAAAGAGAGAGAGAGAGAGAGAGAGAGAGAGAGAGAGAGAGAGTCAATGGCGATCTATTTAAAGGCTGCTGTCGTTTTAAAATACCACCAGAGAGAGAGAGAGAGAGAGAGAGAGAGAGAGAGAGAGAGAGAGAGAGAGAGAGAGAGAGGCAGTCCGCACATTCAGACTCCGCTAAGCCTGAGAAATAATGGTAATAAAGATAAACTACTCTTAGATCTCCTCTTTAACTTTCCTCTTGGGGAGAAAAAGAGAGCTCCGTGTCAACCAAGAGGAAGATTTACACTTAATTTCCACATTCTCTCTCTCTCTCTCTCTCTCTCTCTCTTGTATTCCTAAGCTTATTCTGTATTTTCCTTTGTTTTCTATTTCAGTTTCTTTTCTTTTATTTTTTTTTGCTACTTTCTTTTTTTTTTCTTTTTTTAGCAGTGTGGAATTTATTTTTCTCTCCTTGGCATTTTTTCTTTTTTTTTATTTCTTTTTTTATTCTTGGTATGTCTCTCTCTCTCTCTCTCTCTCTCTCTCTCTCTCTCTCTCTCTCTGGTGGTGGTATTTTAAAACGATAAAAGCCTCTAAATAGATCGCCATTGACTCTCTCTCTCTCTCTCTCTCTCTCTCTCTCTCTCTCTCTCTCTCTCTCTCTCTCTCTCTCTCTCTCTCTCTCTCTCTCTCTCTCTCTCTCTCTCTCATTACACCCGCCAGTAAAGACACACTTAATAATAATAAAGTGAGTCACGCTGAAATATAAAGCAGACTTGACATTCTATTTTTGTTCGCTTTATTTAGCGTGCCGCGTCTGGCTCGCTGCCCGGAAAGTGAGGGATGGTGATGGTAATAGCGTGATGGTGATTCTTACACGTGATAATGAGGTCACCACGCAGATACAGCCGCTATCATCACCATCCACTGTCATTGTTACTCTTACCAACACCATCATTATCTTTGTCATCATCACTATTATTGTCAGTATTATCAGCATTATCTTCAACATCGCATCCATTGCCATGACTACTAATATCACTATCAATAGCAGCATCACCATCATCACCATCTTCATCCATCTTCATTATAATCTATCTCATCATTATTTACTTTAATATCACTGCAACTAGACAGACAGACAGACAGACAGATAAACAGACAAACAAACAAGACAAAAGAAAATGGTAATAAATAAGAAATAGAGAAAAGAAAAGAACAAAAGGAAGTGGAAAAGTATAAAGAAGAAATAGGAGAGAGAAAATGAAAAGAAGCAAAAAGACGAAATGAACGAAATAAAAAGGAAAACTGAAGCAAAAAAGCAACAACAGAAGAAAGAAGAGAAAGAAAAGAAAGAAAAGATATTGGAACATGCAAACCAATTCAAGAGGAAACATTGATGAACAAAGAGCTGGAGGAAAGAGAAACCGGTCAGACACACACACACACACACACACACACACACACACACACACACACACACACACACACAAATTGACAGCCAGGTAGACAGTCAAACAGAAAGAGGAGAGACAGATAGACAGCCACACTAGACAGGGTTAGAAAAGACAAATAAACACAAACAGACAGACAGACAGACAATAAAAGACAGATAGACACGCATATACAAACAGACACCCAGGCACACACACACACTCACACACATGCAACAAACGAGACAACGAGCCAACTAGACAGACAGACAGACAGACAGACAGACAGAGGAGGACAAGCCCTTTGATGTGGCGCCCTTTGTGGCCTCCAGGAGCGGCCTTCACGTATTGCTTTACACTTACGCTAACTTACGCACACACATTCTCGCCCTTAGAGCCTCCTGCAGTACGTCCTATTTTACTGTGTTCTCTCTCCAATAGCTGGTTTTTTTATTTTTATTTTTTTTAAGGCTTTGTTGTATTTTCTCCCTTGTGTCTTCTTGGTTTAAAGGTTATTTTGAGTTTTCTTTTTGTAATTTTTCCTATTTTTCGTTCTTATCTCTTGTTGTCTTTTAGTTTATTTTGAATTTAAGTTTTTTATTTATTTATCTTCGTAATTTTTATGTTATGGTGATCAGTTGGTTTAAAGGTTATTTTCTTTTCTTTTCTTTTTTTTTGTAACTTTTTCTATTTTTCATCTTTAAGTCTTTTTTTAGTGTATTTTGAAATTAAGTTTTTTTTTATTTATTTATCTTCGTAATTTCTATGTTATGGTATTCTCATCTTTATGTAGGTGATCATATTGACTGATTTCACTTTTTTCTATCTATTTCTACTTCCATTTCCGATTTCTACCCATAAATTTTCTTGTTTTAGAGGGTTTTTATGGTAACGATTTATATTCTAAGCTATTCTAACTCTTATGTCTGTCATCATAAGATCTATTTCGCCTTTTCATCCCCCTCCTATTGTCATTTCCTTAAGTCTTCTTATTCTAGATATCATTTTTGTTTCCTCTTATATTTTCCCTTTCATTTCAACGTTGTGCCATTCTCAGCCTTAAGTCCCTAAACCTAAAGAGATATTTTACTTTATCACAAATTCCTATTCCCATTTTCACCCTTGAGTCCTCCTGCATTAAAGGATATTTCATGATTTTTTGTTATATATTCTCTATTTTTAACGTGGTACAGTATACTCACCTTTAAGCCTCTCATCATAAGGACCATTTCAGCCTGTCTCCTATCTACTCTTCTTGATCCTTACGTACTCTTTGTTTAATGGCTACTTTGCTTCCTTCCCTTCATGTCATTGAGTGTCCAAGTTGTAGAGTTATCGCCCTTATGAATCTGGTATATAAGAGCTAGTTTACCTTTTCTCTACATACCCATCTTGGTTCCACATTGCTTTTCTTATCCATCCTCTACATAACATTTTTTTTTTTTTATGTAAGATGGGTTGCTGACTATTATCGCCCATAAGAACACTGAATATAAGAACTATTTCATGTTTTTTTCATATGTATTTTATTTATTTTCTCACTATATTTGATTTCCACCCTTAAGACCTTCGGTACAGAGACGCATTTCTACCATGAGTCTTAGGTGTGATTAGACCATTTTATTTGCATCAGGAAGCGTCTAAGGAGGTCAAAAGAATAATGGCCAGAGTCGTCACTGTTTTAATCCCAACATATGTTTCTGAAGCTGTATAAAATCGTCTAATAGTAACAAGAATGAATATGGAAACCTAATTCCAACAAGAGTATCTGAAACTGTATCAAAATCCCAACATAAATATCTGAAGCTGTAAAAAATCGCCAAATAGTAACAAGAATGAATATGGAAACGTAATCCAAACATGAGTATCTGAAGCTGTATACAATCGTCTAATAGTGGTACAGTGGAACCATGCGTGCTTTGGGGTCCGAGGGGTCTTCAAGCGCACGGGTTCGAATCCTGTCCACGGTCCGAGTGTAGGTTGGGCTTCCTCACTCGGGGCAACGGTTTCCTAGCGGGTGGGTTTTGAGATAGGAGGTACCACAAAAAGTATCCCCTTTAGCCCAGAAATTTCCGTGAAAAGCCCACATGGTATAAATGAAAAAAAGAAAAGGTATGAATATGGAAACGTGTCTTGGTACTGGAGAGATTAAACTGCATTATAATACGTGGGTCATTTTGCAATAATTCCCACGTCATTTATATTCTGTATTATATAGCATAAATCCCCTATCCATCCTTATCTTATTTCACTACCATCCTATATTCTCACCTTTTCAAAACACAACTTCCTTACTTATGTTCTCATTATCTTACTTTCATATCTGGTATCATCATCCTTATAAAAGCTGAATACAAGAACCATTTTTCCATATAATATTTTCTCTGCCATCTATTCTTCATTTACTGCACTGTATTTTAACTCATATAAAGCATTACATTAAGGGTTATTTTACGTTATTCCCTCAGTACACAGTTGTAGTATTGTCACCCTAAAGATAGCTATGTATAAGAGCTATTTAACTATATTCTTTCCATCTACCATCTTTTTTTTATCGTGTAACATTATTTTCACCCTTATGATGTATTATCTAGGGGTCATATTACATTATTTCAATCAGATCATATTTTGGATCATATTTAGTATCGTCATCCTTAAGAGCAATGAATATAAGAGCTATCTTATTATTTTTTCCTCCCTATATATTTTTTTAACCATTACACTATATTTTCACCCTTAAAACACATTACCTTACTGGTCATTTTCCACTTTTCCACTCGAGGCATATTTAGTATAATCCCCCTTGAGAACGGTAGACATAAGAGGCATTTCACCATACTTTCCCTGGCTACCCTCTTTTTATTTCCATCACCTAACCTCATTTTCACCTTTAAACTACATTACTTTACGGACCCAATTACATTTTTCCCACCCTAAACCATTCCCGGAAAACTTACCCTTCATTCTCACCCTTAAGACCCTGAACTTTAAGACCTAATTTGAAGTTTTACACCATTTTCCCTGTCTTTTTTCCCACCCTCTGGACGAGCCTCGGATTAGTGACACATCTTGCCTTCCGTGGGAAAAAGGGGCAAGAGAAGGCTTAAAGACAGTAACCCACACCCTTTCTTTGCTTTACCTATCGACTCTATGGCACGGTGCTGTAAGGGTATATATGTATAGAAATAGGGTACATTTTTTGAGTCTATTGAACCTTTCCATTTTGTGTCTTACAGTTAAGGAGTGTTGGAAACTTGTATGAGTGTGACTGAGTAGTGTGTGAGTGCCTTCTGATTGCTTCTTTCTTTCTCTTTCTCTCTTACAACTGCTACAACACCCGCATTTTTTTTTTTTATTTCTCCTTCTCTTATTACTTCTACGACTTCAATACTTAAATACTTCTATAAGTCTCCTCTTAACCTACGTCTCTCTAAGGAATGCAGACTAAGTTTTTTTTTCAGTCTCTCTTCATATAGGGTATATATCCTTCATTTCCTGTATCCTTTTAGTTATCCTCCTTTGCACTGAGCTATGTCCTTCCTGTAATGTGGGGACCAGAACTGTACCGCATAGTCAAGATGTGGACTTCTGCTACTACTGCTACTACTGCTGCTGTTACTGCTACTGCTGCTGCTGTTACTGCTACTGCTTCTCGTAACATTTTTCTTTTGATATCCTTTTTTCATTTCCTTCTTTATTATTTCTCCTTTCTGTTTTATATTTTTCTTTATATTCTTTTCCCTTTCCTTTTCTTATTATTTCTTTATTTTTCTTAGTGTTTCTTCTCTTCCGCCTTTTACTTTTCTTATATTCCTTTCTCTTCCTCCTCTTCCTTGCTCCGTTTCCTCCTCCTCCTCCTCCTCTTCCTTTTCCTATAAATCCTCCTTCCTTCTATGCATTCCAATATATTTACCCGCTTTCTCTCTCTCTCTCTCTCTCTCTCTCTCTCTCTCTCTGACGTCAACTCACTTTACTGGTGCATTTCACACTCGAAAAATTGCACGATTAGAAAGAGAGAGAGAGAGAGAGAGAGAGAGAGAGAGAGAGAGAGAGAGAGAGAGAGAGAGAGAGAGAGAGAGAGAGAGAGAGAGAGAGAGAGAGAGAGAGAGAGAGAGAGAGAGAGAGAGAGAGAGAGAGAGAGAGAGAGAGAGAGAGAGAGAGAGAGAGAGAGAGAGAGAGAGAGAGAGAGAGAGAGAGAGAGAGAGAGAGAGAGAGAGAGAGAGAGAGAGAGAGAGAGAGAGAGAGAGAGAGAGAGAGAGAGAGAGAGAGAGAGAGAGAGAGAGAGAGAGAGAGAGAGAGAGAGAGAGAGAGAGAGAGAGAGAGAGAGAGAGAGAGAGAGAGAGAGAGAGAGAGAGAGAGAGAGAGAGAGAGAGCGGTCAATGGGTGGATGAAAAAAGATGCTGAAGGGAAACTGGGCATGAATACGAGAATGAACGTGTGTGTGTGTGTGTGTGTGTGTGTGTGTGTGTGTGTGTGTGTGTGTGTGTGTGTGTGTGTGTGTGTGTGTGTGTGTGTGTGTGTGTGTGTGTGTGTGTGTGTGTGTGTGTGTGTGTGTCAACCTATTTCCATTTACTAATTCATATCATTTTCTATTGATCTATTAACTGAATTTGCTATTTATTTATCAGTTTATCTATCATTTTTATTCGTTTGTCTGTCTATATTCGTGTCTTATTTGCTTGCTGCGCCATGCAATTATCTATCTATCTACCTATCTGTCTGCTTATCTATCTATCTATCAGCCAGTTAGTTTATCAACATATCTATCTGTGAATTTAAACCTTTATTTATCTATCTATCTATTTA
>NC_059259.1:5216145-5221145 GCF_017591435.1 Portunus trituberculatus
TTCTTCTTCTTCTTCTTCTTCTTCTTCTCCAAATCCTCCTCCTCCTTTTACTATTGCTGCTGCTGATGCTATTTCTACTTACTACTACTATCATTACTACTACTGCTACTACTACTACTACTACTACTACTACTACTACTACTACTACTACTACTACTACTTCTCTTCCTTTTTTCTTTATCATTATCCAATTTCCTTCTTCAATAAAATATTTTCTCTTGAAAATGCTAAAACTCTTTCTTCCTCTCTCTCTCTCTCTCTCTCTCTCTCTCTCTCTCTCTCTCTCTCTCTCTCTCTCTCTCTCTCTCTCTCTCTCTCTCTCTCTCTCTCTCTCTCTCTCTCTCTCTCTCTCTCTCTCTTATCTTCCATACATTATCTCACGTTTCCTTTCTTTTATTCTTTCTCCTCTTCCTCCTCCATTCACATTACTCTCCTTCCTCTCCTTTACTACTCTCCTTTATCTTCCCTTCCTCCACCGCCATCATCATCATTCTCTCCCTTTCTTACAGTTCTCTTGTTTTTTTACCATTTCCAGTATGATTCTTCCTTTTCTCTATTAGTTCTTTAATTTTTGCGATTGTTTTCAAATCCTTCATCTTTTTATTATTTTTCTTCATCTCTGCATTTCTTTTTTTATTTACTTTATTTTCTTCATTCCATCTTGTCAAGTTTTCTTAATTTTTCTTTTCACTTCTATTATATTTTCCTTTTCCTTCTTTTCCTCACCTTTTCTACATCCGATTTCTTCCTCTTGTCTTTCATCATTCTCTTATCGCATTCCCTCCTCCCTTAACTCATTCTTTCTACATCCCATCTCTTCCGTTCTCTCCCCCCCTTCCTTTCCTTCTCTTCTCGCCAGTCTTTCCCATTCCAGGAGGTTAAGAGCGCATTACCCATTCGTCTTTTCCAGCACATGAATGTTTAGTTAATGGAACAACGTTTACTTGTGGATTATTACAAGAAACGTTCTGCAGTAAACGTCCGACACGCAACGTTTTTTGTTAATATTTTTTTTTTTTTTTGTGAGGGTGTGGTAACGTTGTTTTTAATGGTGGTGGTAGTGGTGGTTGTTGTAGTGGTGATGTTCTTGTAGTAGTAGTAGTAGTAGTAGTAGTAGTAGTAGTAGTAGTGGTAGTAGTAGTAGTAGTAGCATTTTTTATTTGCTTTTTCCTCCTCTTCCATTTTTTTTTTTTTCTTTTCTGCTCATATTTTTCAGCTTTTTTTTATTTTCTTCTTTTTTTTCTCATCCTCTTCCTCTTCCTCCTTTTCCTTCTCCTCCTTCTTCTTCTTCTTCTTCTTCCTCTTCTTCTGCTTCTTCTCTATTTTCTTCTTCTTTTTAGTATCATTATCAACTTTCTCTTCATTATTTTCATCCTCCTCCTTCTCCTCCTCCTCTTCTTCTTCTTCTTCTTCTTCTTCCTGTGCTGTTTACCAAAAGAGTGCATTACGATCTGAATCCCCTCCTGGCGATTTGAGTCACCGAGAGTTTGGGGCAACGAAAGAAAAGTTAAAATTCCGAACCATGTTTTTCTTACTCTCGGAAGATTTCTTGTTATTTCTGTCTTGTCTGTGCCTTTGTCTGTGATTTGAGTGGACTGGATGGATAGAAGGATGGATGGACTGGATGGAATATGTGGATGGTTTGATGGTTGGGTAGATGGAAGGATGTATGGATTAGCGTCTATCTGTCTGTCTGTCTGGTTGATGTATAAAGTGTCTTTCTATCTGTCTGTCTGGCTGTCTGTCCAGCTGTCTGGCTGTCTCGGTAGCTGCCTGGATGAACAAAAAATCAGTGTATCTATTTATTTGTCTTTTGTTTATGTATCTTTGTTTGAATTAGATGGTTTTGTGTGTAGCAAATGAGAAATATAACACACACACACACACATCCTCTCTCTCTCTCTCTCTCTCTCTCTCTCTCTCTCTCTCTCTCTCTCTCTCTCTCACCCAAGTCCTTCCCACCTAACACTCACATGCATCCACGCAAAACACAGCTTGTAAATAAGACAGTATCGTACCCAGCCTTTCTTATACCGAGCTGTGGACACGAGGCCTTGAGTCACACCAGGAAGAGAAGCATTGTCGAAAATTGATGGTGTTAAAGAGAACGTTTTGATTCACTCAAGGGGTGAAAGTAACGTGGCTGAGGAAATGAAGGGTATTTTAATGATTGTGAGAAATTAATAGGAAGTGTGAGATATGGGTGATAAAGTAAGAATTGTGTTAGTAGTAGTAGTAGTAGTAGTAGTAGTAGTTGTAGTTGTTGTTGTTGTTGTTGTTGTTCTCTTCTTGTTTTGGATATAAAGTAACACACACACACACACACACACACACACACACACACACACACACACACACACACACACTAGAACACACTCAAACAAACCCATAAAATAAAGACAAGGAAAAAAAAATACACCCACATCTCTCTCTCTCTCTCTCTCTCTCTCTCTCTCTCTCTCTCTCTCTCTCTCTCTCTCTCTCTCTCTCTCTCTCTCTCTCTCTCTCTCTCTCTCTCTCTCTCTCTCTCTCTCTCTCTCTCTATTCACGTAAAACAAGAGCAGACTAACCATATTTTGATCATTTTAGTGGTTAAGTTTGGTACATAAATTTTGTGTCTTGACTTAAAGGCGAACGAAGACACAGAGGCCATTAATAAGAGGAAGAGGAAGAGGAAGAGGAAGAGGAAGAGGAGGAGGAGGAGGAGGAGGAGGAGGAGGAGGAGGCGAAGTAGGAGAGAGAGTTGGTGAGAAGATAATACATTTAGTGAATTCATGGAGACACTTTTTCCTCTCTCTCTCTCTCTCTCTCTCTCTCTCTCTCTCTCTCTCTCTCTCTCTCTAACCGTTTTCACAGTGACGCTTCCTTACTTTCCGCTTTACGCTAAATAAAGAAAATGCTCCTCCTCCTCCTCCTCCTCCTCCTCCTCTTCCTCCTCCTCTGCTTCTCTTCTTCCCCTCCACTCCTTCCTATCTTTCTCTCCTCTTCCCTTTTACCTCGCCCACTGCGATAGGAATGTAAATGTGTTCGTAATATTGTGCTGCCCCTCCTTTGTCCCCTCCTCCTCTTCCTCTTCCTCTTCCTCTTCCTCTTGATCTTTTCTTCTTCACTTCCTCTTCGTTTTTCTCTTCTTGTTTACGCAGTCTTTCTCATTTTTTCTCTTGTTATCGTGATTTATATTCTTCCCTCTTGTTCTTGTTCTTCTTCTTCTTCTTCTGTTCTTCCTCTTCTTCTGTTTCTATTATCTATTTTTATTCTTTCTTTATTCTTCCATATTTTTTTATTTTCTTTCTTTTCTTATCCTTTTTTCTACATTATTTTCTTATCACGTTCTCTAATTTCTTCTTCTTCTCTTCTTTATTTTCTTCTTTTTCTTCATCTTCTTTTTTTATATTCAAATCTTTTCTTCTTTTTCTTCTTTTTTCTCCTTCCTTCTCTCTTCTTAGCCTTCAATTCCTTCCTCGTCGTCTCCTAATTCTCCTTTCCACCCTCCTCCTCCTCCTCCTCCTCCTCCTCCTCCTTCTCTATTCTTCTCCTTCTTCTTCCTTTCATCTTAATTCTTCCTCTCCATTTCCTCCTCCTCCAACGCCTTTCTCTCCATCCTCCTATTTCTTTCTCTAACCTCCACTTCTCTTCCGCCTCTCACGTCTTCTTCTCCCTCCTCCTCCTCCTCCTCCTCCTCCTCCTCCTCCTCCTCTTCTTCCTCCTCCTTCTTCCCTTTTCTCTTTAACACACATACGTGGAGGGAATAAAAATATTTCTCTCCACAACCAACCTACACCTGTGTACCTCCCCCTCCTCCTCCTCCTCCTCCTCCTCCTCTCCTTGGTCTTCTCCTTCTTACTGTCCATTATCTCCCTTCTTTCTTTTTCCTTCTTCCTATTCTTCCTTTCCTTTGTCATGCAGCATCTTCCTCTTTTACTCCTCCTCCTCTTCCTCCTCCTCCTCCTCCTCCTCCTCGTTATCCATTATCTTCCTTCTTCCTTCTCCTCCTCCTCTTCTCTGTCGCCCCTCCTTTTCTTCCTCCTCCTCCTCCTCCTATTCCTCCTCCTCCTCCTCCTCCTCCTCCTCCTCCTCCTCCTCCTCCTCCTCCTCCTCCTCCTCCTCCTCCTCCTCCTCTTCCTCTACCTAACCAGGAAGAAGGGAAGGAAGACAGCATTATGTATTAGTATTACTCGTGCCAATAGAACACACAGGAACAAAAAGGAGGAACAAACATCATCATCATCATCAGTAGCAGCAGCAGCACACCTCTTGGCCCCAATTCAGCTATTTATTGTGATAAGTTAAGGAAAATAAAAAAAAATTAAATTAGATAGTTATGAAATTAATTGATTTTTATAATGGGTTTGTTATTCTCTGTCTGTGTGTCTGTCTCTCTCTCTCTCTCTCTCTCTCTCTCTCTCTCTCTCTCTCTCTCTCTCTCTCTCTCGACACTTGACATATCAGAATTCTCTCTCTCTCTCTCTCTCTCTCTCTCTCTCTCTCTCTCTCTCTCTCTCTCTCTCTCCTCGACACTTGACATATCAAAGAAGAGAGAGAGAGAGAGAGAGAGAGAGAGAGAGAGAGAGAGAGAGAGAGAGAGAGAGAGAGAGAGAGAGAGAGAGAGAAAAAAAAAATAGAAAAAATAAATAAACAAGAAAACACGAAAACTACGAAAAAAACGAACTGAGAGAGAGAGAGAGAGAGAGAGAGAGAGAGAGAGAGAGAGAGAGAGAGAGGGTGGACATTCTAGGAGGAAAGAGACACAACTCAGGGTGACAGTGGGTGGTCTAGTGCGTTTGTGTTAGGGTGGGCAGGATGAAGGGACAAGGGGGGAGGGGGGAGGGGAGGCGAGGGAAAATGTATAGAGGTCAGGGAGGGAGGGAGAGGGGGAGTGAGAGGGGGAGTGAGAGAGGGAGGGAGAGAGGAGAAAGAATGGTCGAGTGAGTGGCAAATGACCAGAGAGAGAGAGAGAGAGAGAGAGAGAGAGAGAGAGAGAGAGAGAGAGAGAGAGAGAG
>NC_059259.1:5226145-5231145 GCF_017591435.1 Portunus trituberculatus
AGTGAGAGAAAAAGAGTGAGAGACAAAGAGTGAAAAAAGCAAATTCACTTCCTGCTCTTACGGTTACAGCAATCACCCTGATCTCATTTGCGTGTGAGAGAGAGAGAGAGAGAGAGAGAGAGAGAGAGAGAGAGAGAGAGAGAGAGAGTAAAAAAGTCGATTTCACTGCCAGACTTACGTAGATTTTGGCTGCTAGCGAGAGAGAGAGAGAGAGAGAGAGAGAGAGAGAGAGAGAGAGAGAGAGAGAGAGAGAGAATTATTACTACATATCAAAGCTTCTAAATTTAACTTCCCTTTCTGTTTAGTGGGTCAGCTGGGCAAGGGGGAGATAGGGAGAGTAAATGGGGAAGAGAGGGGAGACTAGCAGGGGTGAGGGGAGCATAAAGGGAGCTTGGCAGGGGTGCTAGGGTGAGGGGAGGGGCGCCAGGGAGACTGAAGTAGCGACAGGTGTTAAGTAGTGTTAGTGAGGCAGGTAAATGGGAAATGGTTTCAGGTAAGAGGGTTGCCAGGTAAACTTATTAAGGTATATTAGTACAGGTACACACTGACAAACAAACAGACAGACTGACTTAATTTCACCTAATGTTTCCTAACTTAGTGTAACGTGACTTAATATTTCCTTACTTAACCTAACTTCACCTAACCTAACCTAACCTAACTTCACCTAATGTTTCCTAACTTACCCAGCTTAGTGTAACGTGACTTAATGTTTCCTTACGTGACTCAACCTAATTTCACCTAACCTATTCTAACTTAACCCATCCTAATGTAACCAAACTGAACTTTACCTAATTCCATCTAACTTTACTTGATCTTAGCCAACTTGACCTAAGCTATCACTATTCCAATTTAATCTAACTAAAAGACAATGATAGTCACACACACACACACACACACACACACACACACACACACACACACATTCACACACACACACATTCACCAAAGCGTAAAGTATAAACGACTACAAACGATGCCATTTATAATACTATTTATTTTATAGTGAGACGTTATGACGAGAACATTTTTCCTCCAGACGCAACGTTATTCCAGTTGTGACTTTGAATTTTTTGTATAACGTTAAGAATTTTAGTGCTGGTCTAGTCATAGGTTAAGTTAGGTTAGGTTAGGTTAGCTCAGATGAGATACAGTGAGGTTAGGTTAGGTTAGGTTAGCTCAGATGAGATACAGTGAGGTCAGGTAAGATGAGGTGTTAGATTAGGTTAGGTCAGATTAGTTGTAGTCAGGTAAGATAAGTAAGTTAAAAGGTTAATTTAGATTAGGTTAGGTTAGGTGAAGTGAAGTGAGTTGAGATGTGGTTAGGTTAGGTTAGGTTAGGTTAGGTTAGTGAAGTTAGGTTATGTGAAATGAGTTTAAATGAAATTAAATTAGGTTAGGTGAAATGAGTTTAAATGAAATTAGATCAGGTTAGGTTAGGTTATTTGAAGTGAAGTGAGTGGAAATGAGGTTAGTTTAGGTTAGGTGAGGTTAGGTTTAGGTTAGGTTAGGTTAGGTTATTTGAAGTGAAGTGAGTGGAAATGAGGTTAGTTTAGGTTAGGTGAGGTGAGGTGAGGAGGAGCGTATCGTCTAGTGAGGTCAGCGGCTTGTTGTCTGCGGCGTTCGAAGTTTTAACGCATTTTTCAGAACGTTCACGCAAATTGTTGTTGTTGTTTTGATACGGGATATATTTTTTAGAGCATTTAGTATATATTATTATTATGGTGGAAGTTATCAATAAAGACCCATTATAATAACAACGGACTTTAATTTCACTCATGTAATTAATTTCATGTATTTTATATTTTCCACATGAATTTTTACTTTCCATACATAAAAAAGAAAACTGCAGAATAATTACCTCAAACAACTTAATGACTTAATTTAATCTGGCATCACAAAACCCTGAATTGAATTAATGTCAACTTAATCTAACACAAACTTGAATTAAATTTAATCTGGCATCACAAAACCCTGAATTGAATCTAACACAAACTTAAACTAATTTCACATATCAAAAAAAAAAATGCAGAATAATTACCTCAAACAACTTAATGACTTAATTTAATCTGGCATCACAAAACCCTGACTTGAATTAATGTCAAACTTAATCTAACAAAAACTTAAACTAACTTAGCTTTCCCGAACATAACCTAACCTAATCTTATTCATTTATCAATTCATTTATTTCTTGGTCATAAACTTCTGCATTCCATCACAGCAAAGTACTTAGCTAAACTTTTAACTGGGAAATGAAAAAAAATGTGAAGCTGAAGGAAAAAATGTTGCTAAAAGGAAAAAAATGTCAAGAGGAGAAACAGACCAAGATTGCAAAAAAAAAGTACAAAAGAAAAAAAAAAGAGAGAGAAAGAGATCACGATTGTAAAAGAAAAATACAAAAAGGAAAAAAGAAGAAATAGAAAGAGAGAAAGACAGATTGGACATGGAGGAAATAGAAACATGCAAGCAAGAGGAAAACAAAACAAGAAAAAGGCAAAACGGAGAGAGAAACGAGACACGAAAAGACAAAAGGAAAGGAGGATTGAAAATTATTACGATTTTCATGAAAGAATTGCTTCATTATGAGAATTAATTTTCGTAAAAGTTATATTGTAGTAGTAGTAATAGTAGTAGTAGTAGTAGTAGTAGTAGTAGTAGTAGTAGTAGTAGTAGTAGTAGTAGTAGTAGTAGTAGTAGTAGTAGTTTTCTCCTTCAAATCTTCTTCTTTTCTTCTTCTTCTTTTTCTTTTTCTTCTTTTTCTTCTTCTTTCTCTTCTTCTTCTTCTTTTTCTCCTCCTCCTCCTCCTCCTCCTCCTCCTCCGTCATCATCATCATCATCATCATCATCATTTCAAACCAAAGAAATTGTAAACAAAACGCAGCATTAATAAAAACTTGAAAAAAGTCTTTATTCTCCCATTTTCTCTTTAGGGGGGTCAAATTTTCTTCTCCGTATACTTTTTCATGTATTTTGCTATCCTCCTCCTCCTCCTCCTCCTCCTCCTCCTCCTCCTCCTCCTCCCTTCTCATTAACTTTCCTTTATCACATAGTTTCTGAAATAACTCCATTTTTCCTCCCTTTTATCTTTAATCTTCTCCTCCTCCTCCTCCTCCTCCTCCTCCTCCTTCTTTTCCCCCTCTCCTTTCTTCTCTCCGTTCTCCTCCTCCTCCTCCTGCCCCCTTCTCTTCGTCATTACTCTCATTATCTCTTTTCATATTTTTCTATTCAGGTTTAATCCTCCTCCTTCATTTAAGTCGTATGTCATCTCCTCTTCTTCCTCCTCCTCCTCCTCCTCCTCCTCCTCCTCCTCCTCCTCCTCCTCCTCCTCCTCCTCTTCTTCCTTCTCAACTTCTTCCTCCTTTTGTTTCCACCTCTACTGCTCTCCTTTCATCCCTCCATCATCACCATCATCCTTCTTCTTCTATATCATCTCCTTTCTTTTATTTGTTTCCTGGTTCGCTCTATTTCCTCCTCCTCCTCCTCCTCCTCCTCCTCCTCCTCCTCCTCCTCCTCCTCCTCTTCCTCCTCCTCCTCCTCTTTCTCGTTTTCTTATTCCTCTATTCTTCTTCCTCCTCCTACTTCTCTTTAATCATAACTCTCTCTCTCTCTCTCTCTCTCTCTCTCTCTCTCTCTCTCTCTCTCTCTCTCTCTCTCTCTCCCTCTCCCCCTACTCCATTTTTTATCTTTTGCTTTCATTTCTGTTATTTTTTTTTCAAATTTTGCTCCTCTTCCTCTTCCTCTTGCTCCGCCTCCTCTTCTTCTTCTTCTTCCTCCTCCTCCTCCTCCTCTTCCTGTTTTTTTTTTTTTTTCATTTTTCATTCCGCTTCTCTTCCTATTCCTCTTTCTGTTATCATTATTAGAACCTCCTTCTCCTCTTTCTCTTAATCTCTTTCTCTTCCTGCTCTTACTCTTCCTCCTCCTCAAACTTATTGTCTTCCTCTTCCTAGTGCTCATTTTTCCTCCTCCTCCTCCTCCTCCTCCTCCTCTTACTTCGCTTCCTCCTCCTTCTCTTCCTCCTCTTCCTTCTCCTCCTCCTCCTCCTCTTTCTTCTCCTCTTCCTCTTCTTCCTCCTCCTGATCCTCCTCCTCCTCCTCCTCCTCCTCCTCCTCCTCCTCCTCCTCCTCCTCCTCCTCCTCCTCCTCCTCCTCCTCCTCCTCCTCCTACTACTACTACTACTACTACTACTACTACTACTACTACTACTACTGGCACTATTACTATTTTCAATATTTTTAATATCATTACTACTACTACTACTACTACTACTACTACTACCACCACTACTAGTATTATCACAATCACCACTAACAAATTCTTCAGTTTTTCTTTTTTTTCATCTTTTATTACCTCTCTCTGTTTTTCTCTTTCGCATTTTACGCATTTTCCTCCTTCTCCACCCCTTCCTCGTCCCCCTACTCCTCCTCCTGCTCCTCCCCATCCTCCTCCTCTTCCTCCTCCACCAGCTGTCATAATACAGTCTTCTCTTGACCTGTGTTTAGGAGAGAGAAACATGCGATTGGAAGGATTATATTAGTGGCAGGAGGAGGAGGAGGAGGAGGAGGAGGAGGAGGAGGAGGAGGAGGAGGAGGAGGAGGAGGAGGGTAATGGTCTGTTTATCCATCGTCCTTCTTTTATTGCTCCTTTTACGGTGTTTCTTCCTTTCCTTTCTTTTTCTTTTACTTTTTTTTGTAATTCTTTTTTTTTTTCTTTCTTTTTTTTCCCGCCTTTACAGAAGTTCCCTTTTGTGTTATGTGAGATGCTGTGTTGTCGTCTGCTGTCAGTTTGTTGTTGTGTCGGTGGTGGTGGTGGTGGTGGTGGTGGTGGTGGTGGTGGTGGTGGTGGTGGTGACTACTACTACTACTACTACTATTACTGCTGTTACTACCACTACCACTATTACAGAAGAAAAAGTCAACAATAATAATAACAACTACTACTCTAACTACTACTACTACTACTACTACTACTACTACTACTACTACTACTATGACAATAAAGAAAAA
>NC_059259.1:5241145-5251145 GCF_017591435.1 Portunus trituberculatus
GTAATTTCTAAAAAGTCCTAAAAAAATGGAAAATAAAACCTCATTTGAATGTTTTTGTTGTTGTTGTTGTTGTTATTGAGTTAGCAAGTTAGTATGTTTCTTTCTCTCTTTCTTTTTTATGTTTTGTGTGTTTGCTTTTGTTTTTCTCATCATTCGTTTACATATTTTCATTGTCTTGTTCATTTGTTTCATCTTTTTTTTTTCAATTACTGCTATTCATCCATTCATTAATTTATCTTTATTTCAACGTATTCACTCATTTCCGTATTATTTTTCTCTCCATCTTTCACTTCTGACTAACTATTTATTCATTTTCACTTACATTTTCAAACATCATTAATTTCATTCTGTCTCTTCTTCATTATTTTATTTTTCCTTTTACTTTCCCCAATTTCGTTTGACTTTACTCTTTTTCGCTTTGTTTCCGTGTTAGAACAATAGATTCAAGTTTCAAAGAGAGTTGGATTCTCTATTCTGGCGGAGGAAACGATTCGAATCCAGTTACAAGGGCTTTCCGAACTATATAACACGCGTGGTGGAGTTGGTGATGGCTTGTGGGCGGGAACTTGAGAGTGAGAGAGGAGAGAGAGAGAGAGAGAGAGAGAGAGAGAGAGAGAGAGAGAGAGAGAGAGAGAGAGAGAGAGAGAGAGAGAGAGAGAGAGAGAGAGAGAGAGAGAGAGAGAGAGAGAGAGAGAGAGAGAGAGAGAGAGAGAGAGAGAGAGAGAGAGAGAGAGAGAGAATGAAAAATTAATATGAACTCAAGCATTGTATCTGGAAGCGGGTAAAGAATGAGGAATGGTGCACTGAATGTCATGTGAACACACTGCAACACAAAAAGAAAATGCAAATATGAAACACACAGATGATGGATATTCGTAACTAATATATGAATCACTTCCCATCATGAGGAGAAAATAAAACAGTTTTCCCATTTATATAACTGAAGGGAACGGAGGGTGAGGTTCAGGATATACATATGAATGAAAATATGAATATATGTATGAAAAAATAAAACAATCAAAAAAAGATTTACGATTAATCTGCTTCTCTGGAAAATGTGGAAAAAGAATGTATAAGTTTAACATTGTGTCCATCAATGAACTGCACAGCAAATGATGTGGCCACGGCCCACGGCAGGACAAAGGCCGTGAGAGAGAAACAAGGAAACATGTGTATCATATGATGAACCTTTACGCTCATTCCTATATATTTATATCCTGTTTATAATTGTAAAAGTTTGGAATAATAAAGTGTTCAAGTGTTCAAGTGTTCATGTTTATGTACATGTATATGAATCCCTAAAGAAAAAAAAATGTACATGTATATGAAGAGTGGTGCAGTTAATGTGAATGTAATGTAATGAGAAAAGTATCTATATGTATATGATGCATCATAATAATGAACATTTGCATTCAAGTACATGTATGTGAACCTTTAAAGAAAAGAAAGTACAAATATTTATAAAAGGAGTGGTGCAGTTAATGTGAATATTGAAACATCTACGTACTAAAGATACAATAAGAAAATTATATATATATATATATATATATATATATATATATATATATATATATATATATATATATATATATATATATATATATATATATATATATATATATACCTATACTACCTCACTACTTACTCACTTACTCCTCACTCACCCCCTCAACCACTCACTCACCCATTCACTCACTCACTCACTCACTCACTCACTCACTCACTCAGACAGGAAGGCAGAAACGAATAGCTAGATAAAATGAAAAGCACACACACACACACACACACACACACACACACACACACACACACACACACACACACACACACACACACACACACACACACACACCATGAAATAGATAAATAAAAAAACAAGGTGAAGTCATTTTCTTGTTTACAGACGCACAAACCAAACAAGACAAAGAAAACAAGAAGAAAATATAAAGAAAACGAAAAGAAATACACACACACACACACACACACACACACACACACACAAGGCTTGTGTTTGGTACCCGAGGTGTTCTGGAATGCAAATGACGCGCCCTTTTGTTATTGGAAGAGGAGGAGGAGGAGGAGGAGGTTTTTGTACACAGGTTGTCTTTTGTCAGTGAAAGGAGTAGGAAGGAAAAGTAGCAAAGAAGAAGAAAAAAGAAGATGAAGAAGAAGAAGAAAAAGAAGAAGAAGAATATCAAAAGAACAAGAAGAAATGAAGAAGAAGAAGAAGAAGAAGAAGAAGAAGAAGAAGAAGAAGAAGAAGAAGAAGAAGAAGAAGAAGAAGAAAAAAATATATATTAAACATAATAATAATAATAATAATAATAATAATAATAATAATAATAATAACAAGAAGAAGAAGAAGAAGAAGAGGAAGAAAGAGATCAACAATAATAAAAAAGCAAAACAAACACAAAAGAAAAAAAACGAAAGGAGAGATAAGAAAAGGAAAAGAAAAGAAAAAAAAACAAAAACAGAAGAATTTGATGATTAAAAGATGAATATGAGAGAGAGAGAGAGAGAGAGAGAGAGAGAGAGAGAGAGAGAGAGAGAGAGAGAGAGAGAGAGAGAGAGAGAGAGAGAGAGAGAGAGAGAGAGAGAGAGAGAGAGAGAGAGAGAGAGAGAGAGAGAGAGAGAGAGAGAGAGAGAGAGAGAGAGAGAGAGAGAGAGAGAGAGAGAACATGAAGGAATGAGAATAAAAGAAAAGAAAAAGAAAAACACAAAAGAGGAAGAAGAAGAAGAAGAGGAAGAGGAAGAAGAGGAAGAGAAGGAGGAGGAGGAAGAGGAAGAGGAAGAGGAGGAGGAGGAGGAGGTGTGATTAAAAAGACGAAGGAAAAGATGAATATGAGAGAAAAAAAAAACCCTGAAGGAATGAGGAGAAAAAGAAAATAAAAAAAAACACAGAAGAGGAAGAAGAAGAGGAAGAGGAAGAGGAGGAAGAGGAGGAGGAGGAGGAGGAGGTGGCAGTGCTAGTATTGGCTTGCGTGCTTTCCCAGGTTCCCGCCTCGACACTTAAGGAAAGGAGTGACTCTTACTTATGTGCTCGGTTCCTACTTAAGAAAACAGCCACTGTGCCGTTGTGTGCCGCGCCTGCCAGCTACGAAAACCGACCGGCAGGCAGACTGACGGACAGGCTGGTGACAGTATGGATAGATCGGTAGAGAGATAGAGAGAGAGAGAGAGAGAGAGAGAGAGATGGACAGATACATAAATAAACAGGTGTGTGCAGGTAAGATAGATTAGAAGGGCCACTGGAAGGTAAATGATAGATAGATAGATAGATAGATAAATAGATAGATAGACAGATAAATAGATAGGGAGACAGGTAAGTAGATATATAGATGAACAAGTAGCAGGTTTGGTGTACTGGAAGATAGATATATAGATAGATAAAGAGATAAATAAATGTACAGAAAGATATATAGATACTTTGATGCATTGATAAGTAGAGGGATAGATGGATTTTTAGATACAGTACATAGGTAGACCAATAAGGCGGGGAATAAATAGATAGATAGATAAATAGACAGATATAGATAGATAAGTGGGTGGGTAGATACATCCAGACTGATAAAACAAAGATCACACAGTTAGATCAGCAATTTGATACGGTTTATTACTTCGAAAATGGGAGGAAAGATAAATGAAGAGATAGATTAAGTGATTTATAAACTGAGTCACCATGTAATTAATTGATCATTCATTAGAAAATACACCGAAAAAAAAAAAATAGTGGAGGAATTTATCAAGTTATATAAAAAGTTAATGGATTTAGTAGTAGATTATTTTTTTTTTACTGTATCTATCAAAAAAAAAAAAAAGATAGATAGAAAATAGAAGAAATATACAATCAAACTGCCCCCTCATCAAAACAGTCATTAAAAAACTCCCCCCCCCTACCCCCCCCTTGAAAAAGGTTAATTAGCACATCACCTGAACACACCTGAGACCAATGACACCTGTGGGAGACACTGGCGCCTCTCACCTGCCCAGGCCAGGTGAGTCCCCTCGGGTGGCGGCGGTAAATTACACACCAGTACACGAACACCACCACTTCCCTCCCTTCCTCACCCTCCCCCACTTTCACCTGACCTGTCTTACTGTGCTATACCGGTGTGTGTGTGTGTGTGTGTGTGTGTGTGTGTGTGTGTGTGTGTGTGTGTGTGTGTGCACGACCTGTTATTTTGGCGGTGCTTTACTGGTGTGTGTGTGTGTGTGTGTGTGTGTGTGTGTGTGTGTGTGTGTGTGTGTGTGTGTGTGTGTGTGTGTGTGTGTGTGTGTGTGTGTGTGTGTGTGTGTGTGTGTGTGTTTTACATTTACATAGTAATAACACGCAACTGCACTAAAAAAAACTATTTTGAACAATAAAGACAACAACAACAACAACAACAACAACAACAATAACAATCAACTTTATATCACATATCTATCCTTACCTCACACACACACACACACACACACACACACACACACACACACAGTAGGGAAATACACAACATTATGTATATATTCCCTACGCCTTTGTATATATGTGTATGTACGTATGTCTTTGCTCATGTCTGTATGTGTGTATGTATTTACTTTCGTATTTATATATTTATTTATGCTACCTTCGCCACCCGGTCTCGTGGGAAACACTTGCTGTGAGAGGGAGAGAGAGGGAGAGAGAGGGAGAGGGAGGGAGAGAGGGAGAAAGGGAGGGAAGGACTAGAGGGAATAGGGAAGGGGCTGGAGTGAAAACCATTACCATGAGAGAGAGAGAGAGAGAGAGAGAGAGAGGTAGACCATTAGCCAAATAAGAGGTGAACATGCAGATGAGCTTCAAACGTAAACCAAACATCCATTTTCTGTGTCTCCTCCGCCACGTTTTCTTCCCCGCTACCGCTTCCTCGTTTTCTATAAGTAATGTCTCCGTTTTATCGCTCTGCCGTTTTCTTTATGGGTGCGTTTTCTTCTCTCCGCTTCCCATTTTTTTTTTTTTTTTTTTTTAAGCAAGCTCGATTTTTACCACCTCTTTCCGTTTTCTATGAATTTTCCACTTGTATATATTTTGTCATTTTGTCTACTTGGTTAACTATTTATTTTTTTATTCTTATTTTTGAGTGTTTCGATATCTACATAATAATGATTTCCTTCGTTATAATACTAAACAATAACGATGACAGTAGTAGTAGTAGTAGTAGTAGTAGTAGTAGGGAGAATTGTCCTCTTATCTTTAAGGTCAACGCGTCACTTACAAATTAATTTCACTCACTCTATTAACTTGGATGTGTTCACTTTATAATTTCCAAATAATTCATATAATCAGCACAGCCTTTCTGCATAGCGAGTCTTGCTCAGTGAAGGAAAATAAGCGAGTTTCTTCCAATCACTGCTCATTAAATTTACATCTCTCTCTCTCTCTCTCTCTCTCTCTCTCTCTCTCTCTCTCTCTCTCTCTCTCTCTCTCTCTCAAGTTTTCCTATTTCCTTATTCCTTCTCTAATTGTATCGATGTTTTGATTTTCCATTATGTTTTTTTTCTTTTCATTCTCGTTTTCCTTGATCTTTGCTTCTGGGGGGTGTTTGATGATTGGGTTTTACTTCATATAGGTCAAATTCTCTCTCTCTCTCTCTCTCTCTCTCTCTCTCTCTCTCTCTCTCTCTCTCTCTCTCTAGATCCACAAATGAAATCCATGTCCATCTATGATTTTTTATATTTAAGAGGAAAGTGTTGTATCTCTCTCTCTCTCTCTCTCTCTCTCTCTCTCTCTCTCTCTCTCTCTCTCTCTCTCTCTCCGGGCAACTAAAAGCATTTCCGCCAGAACTACATTCACAAAATTCTTTCTTTCCACTCAGCAAGGCGGATCTCTTCTCTCCCTCTTTCCCTCCCTCCCTCCCTTCTTCCCTCCCTCCTTCCTCCTTCCCTCCATGTCCCTCAGGAGCTTATTGGGTCCTTCACTTGTCTCCTTCCCTCATATGCCTCCCTTCCTTCCCTCCTTCCCTTCTATCCTATCTTTCTCTCTCACTCCCAGCGTCAGATGTCGTGGGAATGGAGTGAGAGGAGGGTGAGAGGGAAGGAGGGTACACCACTGACCACACCCTGCCCACACACCTCTCCCTCTCCTCTCCCTCTCCTCTCCCTCCTCTCCCTCACACCTGGTCATATACCTTGATTCGAGAGCCCACCTGATCCTCGCTTCAGATTGTGTTTTGTTTGGTTCGCAGGAATATTAGGTTAGGTGAGGGTGTGTGGAGGGAGAGGTGTGGGTGGAGGGTGTGGGTGGAGGAGGGATTGTGACGAGACGGTGTGTGGGTTTGGGGAAGAGAGGGTAGGATACGTGTGTGTGTGTGTGTGTGTGTGTGTGTGTGTGTGTGTGTGTGTGTGTGTGTGTGTGTGTGTGTGTGTGTGTGTGTGTGTGTGTGTGTGTGTGTGTGTGTGTGACGTATACATAACACAAATTGACACAAGAAATAATGGTAATAATAATAAAATTTAAGTCAAGATCACATATCGAACCAGTTCTTCCACCATGAAGCAACAAAAACTAACAAGAACACCAACTTTATAAATCTTACAGACAATACACACACACAAAAAAAAAATAAAAATAAAAACAATAAACGGCTTCCAACTTTAATACTTCCCCCAAAAAAGTATATTTGTAAATTAATGAACTGTTCCTATAATCATTAAGAGAATTATTCGTGTGACACAATATAATTTCTTTCCCAGGCAATTAACAAAACTAATTAAGGAGATTATGAAATGTGTAAGAATTTTTGTTTTAATGAACTGAGAATATTAAACGGCCATGAGATAAGAAGTTAATTAATTATGCTTCTGTCTGTCTGTCTGTTTGTCTTCGTTCTGTCTGTCTATGTATATATTTGACAGGAACATTTTTACCTGTTTATCTGTCTGTCTGTCTGTTTGTCTTCGTTCTGCCTGTCTATGTATATATTTGACAGGGAAAATTTACCTGTTCATCTGTCTGTCTGTCTATTTGTCTCCGTTCTGCCTGTCTATGTATATATTTGACAGGGAAAATTCATCTGTTCATCTGTCTGTCTGTCTATTTGTCTCCGTTCTGCCTGTCTCTGTATATATTTGACAGGAAAAATTTACCTGTTTATGTCTGTCTGTCTGTATGTCTGCCACTCAGTCTATCTATGTCTAGCTCTTTGTCTGTCTGTCTTCTTTACTTATTTAAATGTTTCTACTGATTCACCTGTCTGTCTGTCTGTTTGTATTCCTATCTGTGTAAGTGTAAATCTATCCGTCTGTCTGTCTGTATGTGTGTCTGTATTCGATTGCCGGTAATTTCTTGATCTTTTAACCTTTCTAGTCTTTCAATTAAATTCTTTTTATTTTCCTGCAGTCCTAAATTTCTCTTCTTCTTTCTCCAGTTCTTAATATTACTTGATCTTTGCTCTCTCTCTCTCTCTCTCTCTCTCTCTCTCTCTCTCTCTCTCTCTCTCTCTCTCTCTGTTGATATCAATGTTAATATCTTTTTTTCTAATAATTGTTTTTCCTTACTTTAATTTTATTTTTATTATTTTATCAACATTACGTTTTTTTGAGAAGAATTTATGCTCTCTCTCTCTCTCTCTCTCTCTCTCTCTCTCTCTCTCTCTCTCTCTCTCTCTTCTGATAACGTTTCTTCGAATTTTCCAAGCCAATACTTAAGCCGCGGCATGTCTGTGGGTTTGTTTACAAATATTATGGGATTAGCAGCCGCGCCGTGAGACTCGCCACTGTCCTGAGAGAGAGAGAGAGAGAGAGAGAGAGGGGAAACACGTCCGTAGTGAAAAATGGTAGTAGTAGTAGTAGTAGTAGTAGTAGTAGTAGTAGTAGTAGTAGTAGTAGTAGTAGTAGTAGTAGTAGTAGTAGTAAAAAGAATAATAGTAAGAAGAAAAGATGACGAACAAGAACAAGAACAGGAGAGAACAAAAACAAGAACGAAAACAGGAACAAGGAGAACAAGAACAAGTAGAGAGAGAGAGAGAGAGAGAGAGAGAGAGAGAGAGAGAGAAAATTACTGTCACCACCTTATCTTTTAGTCGTAGTAATCTGCCTTGTCTTTCCGCGGAGGAGGAAAAAGAAGGAGGTGAAGGAGGGAAGGAGAAATGGAGGGAAGGAGAAATGGAGGGAAGGAGAAATGGAGGGAAGGAGGTAAAGTAGAGGAAGGGAGATAAGAGAAGGAGAAGGTAGGGACATGACAATCCGTGGAGAGATAAGGGGAGACATAAACAACGATGAGAAAAGGGAGATAAGGAAGAGATGATAATTATTCTTGTCTGTTGTTCTCTCTCTCTCTCTCTCTCTCTCTCTCTCTCTCTCTCTCTCTCTCTCTCTCTTGGTGATAAAAACGGAAATGGAGACATGCAGACACACACACACACACACACACACACACACACACACACACACACACACACACACAGAAACAAGAATCCACCAATAAAAACGCCTCAAACACCATCCGCCCCTGTGATTGGCTGATAAAAACACGACAGTCATATATCAGAGCCAATCAGGGACGCTTGTAATCGGTCAATTTTTTTCCCCTTCCTATTTTTCCCCTCACTTGAATAGAACGATACCACTTGATAATTTCCCCTTTTTTTCCTCACTTTTCCCCTTTTTTCAGCTTCGTGGAGAGAGAGAGAGAGAGAGAGAGAGAGAGAGAGAGAGGTAAAATGTGGAAAAGTATCATGATAGGGAGGGAAGGGAGAAGGTAAGGCGAAGGAGGTAAGAATGGAGGGAGGGAGAGAGGGAAGGAGGAGAGGTGAGGAGAGAAAGATAGGAAAGTAAATAGAGGAAGATAGAAAGGAAGGAGAAACACGAAGGATTAGGAAGAAGAGGAGGTAGAGGAGGAGAAAGGAAACAGGAGGAAGAAGAGGAGGTGGAAGTGAGGACAAGAGGAAAATGAATTAAAAGAAAGAGGAGAAAGAAGACGAAGAGAAAAAGTGGAAAAATGTAAATAAAAAAGCAATAATAAAAATGAAAATAAGAAGAAAAATATGTGAAAACCATGTAAACAAAAAAAATAATGCAGAGAGAGAGAGAGAGAGAGAGAGAGAGAGAGAGAGAGAGAGAGAGAGAGAGAGAGAGAGAGAGAGAGAGAGAGAGAGAGAGAGAGAGAGAGAGAGAGAGAGAGAGAGAGAGGGCGAAAAAAATACAAAAGCAATTGAAAAAAATACTTAGTGAGAAAATTTTCTTCTTAAAATTCCTATAAAGCTTAATTTTGTAGACTCTTGGTGGAAATCTTAATGAGAAAACTTGAAATGAACTTCGAGAGAGAGAGAGAGAGAGAGAGAGAGAGAGAGAGAGAGAAATGAGGACATAAAAGAAATAAATCCACGAACGAAAGAAAATATGAAATGCATAAAAATAGAACGAAGGAAGGAAAAATAGAAAACAGACAACTGGAAATAGAAAGATGAAAGAAGGAAAGAGAAACTGGAAACAGGAGAAAGGAGAAGTAAGAGAAATAAAAAAGAAGAGAAAAGAAAATAGAAGAAAGAGAAATAACCGAGGAGTAAAGATTAGAAAAAAAGGAAAATACTAAAAAAAAAGAAAAGAATGAAAAGAAAATAGGAAAAAGAAAACGAAAGGAAAATAAGAAAAATGAAAAAAATCGAAAATGACGAATATGAAAATGAAAAAAGAAATAAAAAAACTAAGAAAAAGAAAACAAAACGATAAAAAAAAATGAAAAACTTTAAAATGACGAATATGAAAAACGAAAAGTGAAAGAAATGAAAGAAAATGAATTAAAAAAAATGAAAAAAAAATCGAAAATGACGAATATGAAAAACGAAAAACTGAGAAATAAAAAAAAACTAAGAAAAAGAAACCAAAATGATAAAAAAAATGAAAAACTAGAAAATGACAAATATGAAAAACGAAAAGTGAAAGAAATGAAAGAAAAAGAGAAATTCGAAGAAAAATGGAATGTGGGAGAGAACTAATGGGGCCACGAGAACTGTAAATAGAGGCTCAGGATAAAAGTTGC
>NC_059259.1:5261145-5271145 GCF_017591435.1 Portunus trituberculatus
GTTGTATTGAAATGAAGTCTCGTGTGTGTGTGTGTGTGTGTGTGTGTGTGTGTGTGTGTGTGTGTGTGTGTGTGTGTTATAAGGAAGGGAAGATACTGTGTAAGGTCTAAAAAACAAATTTCGTGAGAGAGAGAGAGAGAGAGAGAGAGAGAGAGAGAGAGAGAGAGAGAGAGAGAGAGAGAGAGGATGTTTGTGTGGGTATGTGAGTGTGTTTTATATACGAGGAAGAAAGAAACACACACACACACACACACACACACACACACACACACACACACACACACACACACACACACACACACATGAACATACACTAAACAAAGCAAAACAAACATAATTAAAAGTTACATTCAAACAAAATTATTAACTAGAAGAAATACATAAAAAAAAATCTATCAGTGGAAAAATAGTAATGATAAATAGTACGAAGAAAAAAACATAAGAAAAATAGTAGTAATAGTAGTAGTAGTAGTAGTAGTATCATCCTCATTATTATTCATTATTCATTTATTTGTGTATCTTAGTCTATTATCCATTTTTATTCTTTTTCCAGACAATTAGTATCTTATTTCTTAACCTCAGCATCATCATTGTTCTTTTGTTTCTCTTCCTTTGAATTTCTCTATTTCTTATATTATTTTCATTTACTTCTCTCTCCTTATTATTACCATTATTATCATTTCCTTTTGAATTCCTTTATTTCTTATATTATTTCATTTATTTTCTCATATTATTATTACCATTATCATTATTACCACTATTACCTTTCCTATCATAACACTCTATTAATATTACACCTACTAATATCATCATCATATCTTTGTCCTTACCTATCAAGACACAACAGGTTCTCTATCACAGCCCACCCACTCCTACACACACACACACACACACACACACACACAAGGAGAAATAACAAAATAAATAATAAATATGAAAAAAAGGTTGGTGTGTACAATCAAACATGGGCGAATCTATACAACTTGGCCACCCAGACATAAGGAAACCCTCAGTGCATTCGAACACTATGACCAAACACCGACTTCGCCTTAATCAAACACCAAAAAAAAAAAGACTCGAAAAACACGGGAAAATCAAGGGAACTAAAGTATAAATCATGTATACTAAAACAAACAAACAGGAAAGTCATTTAGAAGTAGAAAATGTAGAAGATTGATGAGAAATTAGTGTTTTTTTTTTTAAGTCGAAGGCAAAGTCGGAGGTAAAGTTTCGCACGGTTTGTTTACATTGTGTTGATAATCCAGACCGAAGGATTATTTTTGGTGGCGGGAACACAGCGACTAAAATCCTTCGCTTCTCCCTACAGGCGAGGCTTTTGTGGGGCTTTTGTGGCGCCACCATCAAGGAACAGGTTCACTATTAGGTGTACTGTTGTGTAGGTGCGCTCTCTCTCTCTCTCTCTCTCTCTCTCTCTCTCTCTCTCTCTCTCTCTCTCTCTCTCTCTCTCTCGTATCAGTATTTTGTATTAGTTGTAAAAGTCTTGATTTTTATATATATTTTTTTACTATTATTATTACTACTACTACTACTACTACTACTACTATTACTACTACTACCACTGCTGCTGCTACTGCTGCTGCTACTACTACTACTACTACTACTACTACGAGAGAGAGAGAGAGAGAGAGAGAGAGAGAGAGAGAGAGAGAAAGTTTTGTATAGATTCAGGCACAGGTGTTTGGGCCATGAAAGAATCTATAGGCCTTTGGGAAGGTCACGCCTCCTCCTCCTCCTCCTCCTCCTCCTCCTCCTCCTCCTCCTCCTCCTCCTCCTCCTCCTTTTTTCCTTCCCCTCATGCCTTTTTGTTTAATTACCAACCTTCACCCACGCTCTCTCTCTCTCTCTCTCTCTCTCTCTCTCTCTCTCTCTCTCTCTCTCTCTCTCTCTCTCATATCCCTTCCCTTTCAAAGCCTTCCCATTCTGTCCTTTTTCTCCCTCTCTCCCTCACTCCTCTCCCTTCGCCCTCTCTCCCTCTCCCTTTCTCCCTTCTACAGTGACACTGATGTATTCCTTAAACATTAGATCAATTACGATCATTTCGCCCCCATCTATTTTAATTGACGCTCTAATCTCCCCAATACGTAACTCATGAAACGTTTTAAAATCCCGAAACGTTTTGAAATTTCACTCACTTATTTTTGGTGGTTCAAATTTCTCGTTTCTTTTTTTATTTTGTATGTTTTTGGTGTTATTTTTTTTTTATTTGTGTATGTTTTTGTATTGTATTCTTGCTTCTCTCTTTTTTTTTTACAGGTTTGTAGTTTTTTTTTTCTTAGTTTTTTTTATATATACATTTTTTTTTTTTTTTAATTGTACAGCAAGTTAAACTAATGGTAAGGAAAGGTATCATTTCCACTTACAAATCATCATTATTTCTTGATTCCTTTCTTTTTTTATGCAAATGAGATCGTGAAATGACTTATGCATCAAGATATACTTCATTCAACATACACCACTTCCATAACAAATCACATTAATACAAAACAAGTTACCATTTCCACTTTTAAAATCGTCATTCTTATTACTTCACAAATGCTAATCGTGAAAGCACTTACGTATCCTTTATCTATTTACTTACACACAACACTTCACTAGTAAGTCAAAGTAATGTTGGCTATTTAAGTACATCTCATAATCAACACATTTATCATTTGATTTTTATAACTTTCCTTACAATAACAAGACAAGAAAACTACATACGTATATTTATTTACATTTAACCTGACACTTCAACAGGAAAATGATGATGACTGCTTGCGTGCTTTGGGGTCCGAGGGGTCTCCAAGCGCACGGGTTCGAATCCTGTCCACGGTCCGAGTGTAGGTTGGGCTTCCTCACTCGGGGCAACGGTTTCCTAGCGCGTGGGCTTTGAGATAGGAGGTACCCCGAAAATATACCCCTTTTTAGTCCATAAATTCCCGTGAAAAGCCCACATGGTATAAAATAAATAAAAAAATAAATAAAAACTCGTCATAATTTACACATCTATCACTTAACTTTCATCATTCTTCTTGCAATAACGAGACAGGAGAACCACAAACGTATATCCATTTACTTCAACCTGACACTTCAATAGTAAATCCAAGTGATGCTAAGTTAACAATCCAGCGAGCTTAACAAAGGCGTCTCATTCATCATAGCAAGGAAAACACCAACAAAAGACCAGCCACAATGAGTCACCGCGAGTAATTGCACATCTGTCTCACGCACCTGTAATTAAAGGCCTAATTAATCAGTTACCTGTGGAAGGCACATGGAAGGGGGAGCTTGATGGATGAAGGGGAAAATTGTAAAGGTAAAGAATCAGGTAACAATAGTGGCCAGTAAATAAGGAGATAGGAAAAAGAGAAGGGAAGGAAAATAGAAAACATTGATTATGAGAAAATGGAAAGGAAGAAAATTATAGAGAATGGTAAATAATAGTAATGGAAGATGGATAAAAATTGCAGTAAATAAGGAAAGGAAAATGAAAAAGATAACTAAGGAAAGAAAAGGAAAATGGAGGGAAAATATAATAAGGAGGTGAAAGAAAGATAAAAAAAAAGAAAAAGAAAATAATTATAGTGATGAGTATTCAAAAACATGAAAAAAGGATCAAAAGCAGAGAAATGATAATAGTAAGATGAAAGAAAATAGTGAATGAAGACAACAACAAGGACATGAAAGAAAAATAGAAAGGAATAGAATACGAAACTAATGAAGACACAAAAGAAAAAGGAGAAGAAAAAGAAAATTATAGAAGAGTGAGACAGATAAATAATAAAGGAAAAAAAAGAGGAAATGAAGAAAAAGAGAAGGAAGGTAAGAAATCATTGGCAAATAAAAAAAAATACAAATAACTCGTGAATACAAGAAATATTAAAGGAGAGAAATAGAGAAAAAAAAATAATAAAAGGCAATAAGAAATAAATACGAAGTGATGAATAAGAAAACTAAATAAACACAGGAAACATAAATAAATAAACGAATAAAAATATCCGTAAATCAAATTAGTAAGGAAGATAATGTTATAAAGAAACATTTTTTTAAACAAATGAATAAAGAATAAAAATAGAAAAAAATAATTAGCAATTTTTCTCTTTTCTTCTTTACTCCTTTTCTATTTCTTTTTCCTTTTTCCTGATTTTCTATCTTCGTAATTCCCTTCTCTTTGTCTTCTTGCCCTTGCCTCTCCTCCTCCTCCTCCTCCTCCTCCTCCTCCTCCTCCTCCTCCTCCTCCTCCTCCTCCTCTTCTCATGCCTCATCCTCTTCTTAATCTGATCCTTCATCCATTTCTTTTTTTTTTTTTTTTTTTTTTTTTTTTTGCCTTTCTGCCTTTTTCATCACTTCCTCCTCCTCCTCCTCCTTCCTCTTAATCTGTTCCTTTATTTTCTCTTTTTTTTTTCTTTTCCAACTTCTCTTTCATCATTTCTTCTTCTTCTTCTTCCTCCTCCTCCTCCTCCTCCTCCTCCTCCTCCTCCTCCTCCTCCTCCTCCTCCTCCTCCTCCTCTTGCCAGACGTGCCTCATTAAGACGAAAATGTTAATTATTCTTGGTGTGTGTGTGTGTGTGTGTGTGTGTGTGTGTGTGTGTGTGTGTGTGTGTGTGTGTGTGTGAGTCAGTGACTTGGAGGAAGATGAGCAAGAAGGAAAGCTCAAATAAAAATAGATAGAAGAGAAGGAGGAGGAGGAAGAGGAGGAGGAGGAGGAGGAGGAGGAGGAGTAATGCAGTTTAAGGAAATACCTCCTCCATCTTATTAGTCTTTTTTTTTCTCTCTCTTTCTCTCATCCTCTTCCTCCTCTTCTTCCATTTAAGAGAATTGAGAGAGAAGTTGTAAAATTGTAAAGCCAGTATTTTTCTCTCAAATTCCTAATCGCCTCTTTGGAAAACCATGCTTGTATTTATAATCTCTCTCTCTCTCTCTCTCTCTCTCTCTCTCTCTCTCTCTCTCTCTCTCTCTCTCTCTCTCTCTCTCTCTGAATTTTTTCTTTTCTCTAACTCATTCTTCTTCCTCTTACAACTTGTTCCTCCTCCTCCTCCTCCTCCTCCTCTCCTTCTCCTTCTCCTCCTCCTCCTCCTCCTCCTCCTCCTCCTCCTCCTCCTCCTCCTCCCGTCACTTGTCGACATGAGCAGTATTATCCTTGCCAGATGCCTCCCTTCCTCCTCCTTTCCTCCTCCTCACTGTCTCTCCATCCCTCCATCCCTCTTACTCTCTCCTCCTCTCCTCTTCACTTAAATGCAAGGAGAGATTAAGAAAAATTGTACGCTTACTACTACTACTACTACTACTACTACTACTGCTGCTGCTGCTGCTGCTGCTGCTGCTGCTGCTGCTACTACTACTACTACTACTACTACTACTACTACTACTGCTGCTACTGCTGCTGCTTGTTCTTCTTCTAACTACTATTACAACACCAAAACTACTTAATTACAGCTTCTAAGCACAACACCAAAAATATTAATTACAGCTTCTAGCACAACCAACACCACCACCACCACCACCACTACTACTACTACTACTACTACTACTACTACTACTACTACTACTACTACTACCACCACAAGCACTACCCAAAAGTATTCCCTAATTTTCACACCCCCATAAATAAAGAGAGAAAGAAAGAGAAAGATTGATGGAGAGAGGGAGGAGGGAGGGAGGAGGGAAGGAGGAGGAGGAGGAGGAGAGGAGGAGGAGGAGGATAAGGGAGAGGAGGAGGGGAGAGAAAATGGAGGTATTTTATCAGTGCTTTGCTAATGGTGACCTCTCTGGAGGGGGTCTTTCCTCCCTCCTCCCCTCCCCCCTTTCTCTCTCTCTCTCTCTCTCTCTCTCTCTCTCTCTCTCTCTCTCTCTCTTCGTGTTCCTCTTCAATTAACAGCTGTAGGATAAGATTTGGTGAGAGAGAGAGAGAGAGAGAGAGAGAGAGAGAGAGAGAGAGAGAGAGAGAGAGAGAGAGAGAGAAATGAAACAGGGAGAAAAAGAAGAGAAAGAGAAAAAATACTTAAAGGAAGCTAAAGAAACTAACAAAGGAAAAAGAAAAGAAAGGAAGAAAATGGAAGAAAATGAGGAAAAGATGGACAGAAGGCTGAGATAAGGGAAAGTAGGAAGGAGGAGAGGAAAAAGAGGTGAGGAATGGAAGAAAAAGGAAGGAAAAATAGGAAGTGAAAGAAGGAAGAAAGATGAGAGGAAAAAAAAAATGGAAGGGGATGATAAGGGAGAGGAAGGAAGGAAGATAGAGAAGAAAGGAATGAAGGAAGGAGGAAATACAAGGAATGAAGGAAGGAGGAAATGGAGAGAAGGAAGGAAGGAAGGAAGGAGGAAATACAGGGAACGAAGGAAGAAGGAAGATAGAGAAAAAATGAAGGAAGGAGGAAATACAGGGAATGAAGGAAGGAGGAAATGGAGAGGAAGGAAGGAAGGAAGAAGGAAATAGAGGGAATGAAGGGAGGAGGAAATGGAAAGAAGAAAGGAAAGAGGGAGAGGAGAGTTGTTTTTCACGCCACAAAGAACTGCAATAAAATCTTTACGAGGAGTCAAGAGGAGGAGGAGGAGGAGGAGGAGGAGGAGGAGGAGGAGGAGGAGGAGGAGGAGGAGGAGGAGGGGTTTAACAAAGAGGTTAGGTTGTCAGCCATGTTTGTTTTGATATTCCCTTAAGGTTTGCATTGTTTGTTGTTTTGTTTGTTTTGATGTTTTGATTTGATTTATGCTTGTTTGTTTCCTTATTGATTATTATTATTATTAGTAGTAGTAGTAGTAGTAGTAGTAGTAGTAGTAGTAGTAGTAGTAGTAGTAGTAGTAGTAGTAGTAGTATAATGATGATGGTAGAGGTGGTGGTGATGTGTGTGTGTGTGTGTGTGTGTGTGTGTGTGTGTGTGTGTGTGTGTGTGTGTAAACAAAATGCTTACACACGTACGTACATACGATGACTTAAGCTTTCAAGACTGCTCCTTGCGTTTGATTAGGCGCGCACGCACACACACACACACACACACACACACACACACACACACACACACACACACACACACACTCTCTCTCTCTCTCTCTCTCTCTCTCTCTCTCTCTCTCTCTCTCTCTCTCTCTCTCTCTCTCTCATGCATGTTCGCTCACTCTCGCTAAACGTTTACGCAATATGCAAATGAATGTCTTAATTGTATGCATTGCTTGCTGCTATCTTCCTCCTCCTCCTCCTCCTCCTCCTCCTCCTCCTCCTCCTCCTCCTCCTCCTCCTCCTCCTCCTCCTCCTCCTCCTCCTCCTCCTCCTCCTCCTTGTCCTTCTCCTTCACCACCTCCTTCCACCTTTTAATACCTTCTCCTTCCTCCTCCTTGTCGTCGTCTTTCTCCTCCTCCTCCTCTACGTTATTGGACCAAAGAAGGAGGAGGAAGAGAAGAAGAAGAAGAACAAGAACAAGAACAAGAAATGCCCTTGCTATACTACACTATTATTTCACATTTTCTTTCTTATTTCGTCAATTTCTTGCATTTTTATTTTCCAACAAAAAAAAAAGCGAATATAACAAAAAAAAATACGAGAATTGATAAGAAATAAATTAAATTCCAACTGATTTAATGGGAATAATGGAAGATGATGAAAAGAAAGAGGAGGAGGAGAAAGAGGATAGAGGAAGAAGTGGAGGAAGAGAAATAGAGTACAAGAGGTGAATGAAAAGGAAAGACGAAGGCAGAGGAGGTGCAAGATGAGGAGGAGGAGGAGGAGGAGGACGAGGAGGAGGAGGAGGAGGAAGTAATGAAGGACGCAGTGAAGGAGACAACAAATGAGAATATAATGAGTCAAAAATCAGATACTGGAACCCACAAGGGAAAAAAAAAGAAGGAAAAGGAAAGAAAAATATTTGCTTGTCAACACATTAATTTCTCTGTCGTCCTATTTTCCTTCCTTCCTTTCTCCCCTTTGTCAAATTTTCCTCCTTTTTCTTGGATATATTTTCTTTGGTTTCTTCCTCTTTTGTCATTTTTAATCCCATTTTTCATTGTTTTTTCTTTTATTGTCAATTATTTTTCGTTTTTTCTTTTTCTCTTTGTTTTTCTTTTCATTTTTTATTCAGATTTGTCTCTTATTTCTATCTTATTTATTTTCATTATTCTTGCAACTCTATGTTTTCTTATTTTTCTTATTTTTTATTGTTTGTGTCCGTTTTTTCCTCTTTTCTTCATTCCATTTTATTTTAATCTCTTTTACACTTATTTTCGTTTGTGTTATTCTCCTCTTTACTGTTTTTTTCCACCTTTTATGTTTTATCATCTTTTCATCTTTTTTCTCTTTCATTTCTCTCCTCTCCATTACCTCTTATTCGTTTATCTCTTCTCTTTTTTATCATTTTCCTCCCTCAATCACTTTTTTATCTATTCTTCTTCATTTACTTCAATTTTCCTCTCAATTTCCTTCCTTCACCGTCTCTTCTTTTATCCATTTATTTATTAGTTTTCTTAATCTTTCCTCCCTTCCATCCATTCCATCATTCTCATCGTTGTTTCCAGTATTTCGATTTTTTTCCCTCCTCAATTTCTCTCCTTTCTTCCTCCCTTCCCGCGGCCAATTAATTAATTTTCCTGACGGCTCCCAATTTTCCTGGCGGCAGTTCGCTAATTGAAAATATATCTGATTTTTACGAATCGGTTCATGGTTTTTTTTATTTTCTTTTTTTTCTCTCAAATTTCTTCGCCCGTGAAAGTTTTGGCGTTTAGCGAAGAAAGTTTACGAAAGTGAAATGCGGTGAGACTGCCGAAGGAAAATGAAAAGTGGTGAAGAAAACGGGAATTTGGTTGTGGTGAAGGAAAATGGAGTGTTGTATGTATATTATCTAAAATGAAAGGGTGTATTGAGGGAAGGCGTTTAATTTGCAGAGCTGAAACGAAGCGAATATTAAAAGCGCCACTTTAACGAAAGGTGTTAAAGGAATGCGTGAAATTACCGACATTATTTTTATTTATTTATACCATGTGGGCTTTTCACGGGAATTTCTGAGCTAAAGGGGATACATTTTAGTGGTACTTCCTATCTCAAAGCCCACCCGCTAGGAAACCGTTGCCCCGAGTGAGGAAGCCCAACCTACACTCGGACCGTGGACAGGATTCGAACCCGTGTGCTTGGAGACCCCTCGGACCCCAAAGCACGCATGGTTCCACTGTTTCTCCTGTTGATATTGTAGAAATCTTGCCAGTCTGCCTCTAGAACCGTACAACCACCTTAATTAATAAAAAAAAACTCGTAAATCTAAATAAAGCCGTTTAAAATAGTGGAGGTGAAGGAAAATGAACGAAAATGAAGGAAAACTATTTATCAGAGAAAAAAAAAATTACACATTCCACAATTTATAAAAGAAACGCAAATTTTATCGAAAAAAAACACTAAAAGATAAAAGAGAAATGAAGGAAAAAAACATTAATGAAAACTGAAATGTCAAAATGCCTAATAAATAAGTAAATGGATAAATACGAACAGTGATCTTAATAAAGTATCGAAATGGCCAAATTCTCTATAACTTACAAAATAGAAGGAATCAAATACCAAAACAAAAAACAAAAAAAAAGAAAAAAATACATAGATTTAGAAGAGAAATAAAAAAAAATGAATAAAACCAATAAATATAAATGAAAATAAGACTTATAGCATTTCAATTCTCGAGACAATAAGTTCATCCCTTAAAAAGAATCCAATTATAAGTAAAAGGATTGGATCTCCCTTACAATATTACTTAAAAGGGAGGAGCATTTAAACCCTTCCCACCCCATCCTCCTCCTCCTCCTCCTCCTCCTCCTCCTCCTCCTCCTCTCTTCAAGTGCTTCCATTTTATCGTGTCTTTGTTTATTCTTTGTATATTTTCATTCGTGGGAGACTTCTGCTGATAAAAGAGAGAGAGCTTTAATTCTCTCTCTCTCTCTCTCTCTCTCTCTCTCTCTCTCTCTCTCTCTCTCTCTCTCTCTCTCTCTCTCTCTCTCTCATGCGTACAAACTTATATACATAAACATACATAGACCC
>NC_059259.1:5276145-5291145 GCF_017591435.1 Portunus trituberculatus
GATCTAGTACCAAGTTAACAAGATTTCTATTTCATTAACATCAGAAACACTTGTAGGAATATTTCTGATTATCTAAAGAATTCTGCTCCACTACCATCAAAACTACTCAAAGAACCTTGCTTTTCTTCTCCGCGTCCCTTGCCCAGTCGTGGCAGGAGAGCAAAAGTTGTATTTAAGGGTAGTTTTATGGTTCTAGCGGAAGATTAACAAGAATTTTGCCTCATGAACATAAAGCACACTCATAGGAACCTTGCTATATCAACTCCTGGTTCCTTGAAAACAGTAGTGGTGAGACAGCAAAAGTTGTATTTAAGAATGTTTTGACGGTTCTCCTGGCAGATTAACAAGAATTCTGCTTCATCAACATCAAAAACACTCAGGAACTTTGCATATCATCTCCTGGTTCCTTGAAAACAGCCGTGGTGAGAGAGAGAGGAGCGATTCAGAAGACGTTCCTTATTGTGGCAGCAGTGCGGTACTAATGACAGCCCGACCGACCACAATTTGCTGTTATGGTTTATGTGGTTTGCCGCGCTGTGCCTCAGGGTCTTAGCTTGCTGTTCCCCAAGGCGGTGCCCTCTCTCCTTCCCGCTCCTGTTGCTGGCGTTGTTATTACCGCTAATTTGATTTGTGGGGTTGCGTTAGACTAGGAATTGTGCAGAGAGAGAGAGAGAGAGAGAGAGAGAGAGAGAGAGAGAGAGAGAGTAGTTCATTCCACTGTCTTTTTCTTCTCCTTCTCCTTTTCCTCCTCCTCCTTCTCCTCTTCCTCCTCCTCCTCCTCCTCCTCCTCGTGCTTCTTAATTCATAGTTTTTTTTCTTCTCCATCTCCTCCTCTCCTCTGTTCTCCTCCTCATCCTTCTCCGTCTGCCCTTTTTCTCTTTCTCCTCCTCCTCCTCCTCTTTCTCTTCCTCTTGTTGCTGTTATTCTTGTTCTTGTTGTTTTAGGTCTTCTTACTCTTCTGTTTCCTTTTTTTTTTATTCTCTTTCCTTGTCTCTACTTTATTTTTTTCTTTTTCTCAATTTCATAATCTTGTTCTTAGCCTCCTCCTCCTCCTCCTCCTCCTCCTCCTCCTCCTCCTCCTCCTCCTCCTCCTCCTCCTCCTCCTCCTCTTAACTTCTTCCCCAAAGTACAAAGTCTGGTATGAGTTTAAATGTTCATCTCTTTATTAAATTACCCTCTTTTTCTTCTTTATTCCTTCTCCTCCTCCTCCTCCTCCTTTCTCGTTTTTTTTTTTTCCTTTGCACTTGTTATTCTCTTTCTCCTCCGCCCTCTAACCCACCCACCCAAACTCCTCTCTCTCTCTCTCTCTCTCTCTCTCTCTCTCTCTCTCTCTCTCTCTCTCTCTCTCTCTCTCTCCGATGTCACTTTTTTTTCTCTTTTTCCCCCTTCCGTTCCTAACCCTACACTTCTCCCTCCTTTCTTCTTCTTCTTCTTCTTCTTCTTCTTCTTCTTTTTATTCTTCTTCTTCTTCTTCTTCTTCTTCTTCTTCCTCTTATTTTCCCTCTTACGATTTCCTGTTGTTATTTTTCATTTTCTCTCTTTTGCTCCCTAGTTTTCATTTTCTTCTTCCTCCTCCTCCTCCTCCTCCTCCTCCTCCTCCTCCTCCTCGTTCTTTATTCCTCTTTCTTCTCCCTTCATCTTATTATTCATTATTTCTGTCTCCTTATTTTCTTATCTTCTCGTTGTTTTCCTCCTTCTCTTCTTTCTCTTTCTTGTAGCTTCCCTCCTCTTCTCTTTCCCTCTCTCCTCTTCTGTTTCCTTCTCTCCTCTTCCCTTCTTCTCTCACCCTATCCTCTTCCTCTTTTCCACTCTTTTTAGTCTCATTTTTTGTTCTCTCTTGAAATACAATGCTCAGCTGTGCTTTAATTGAATTATCTCTCTCTCTCTCTCTCTCTCTCTCTCTCTCTCTCTCTCTCTCTCTCTCTCTCTCTCTCTCTCTTGGCATTGTTCCTGTAACTTCTCATCATTGGATAAAAAGCGCCTACGAGAGAGAGAGAGAGAGAGAGAGAGAGAGAGAGAGAGAGAGAGAGAGAGAGAGAGAGAGAGAATAAAAGAATAAAACTGAAAGGATTGAGTTGCATGACTGACATTTTCTCGGTAGAGAGAGAGAGAGAGAGAGAGAGAGAGAGAGAGAGAGAGAGAGAGAGAGAGAGAGAGAGAGAGTTTTATAATGAAAATAATCAATACTTCCAATATCTCTTCGTAAAAATATTAAGGAAATATTTTTAATTCGTAAAAATACTACTACTACTACTACTACTACTACTACTACTACTACCATAATAATAATAATAATAATAATAATGGCGTAATCCACTTATTTCTAACCATTAATTGATACCACTTCACTTTTTTTTTTTTTCATTCCATTATAACGAAAACTCAAAGTTGAATTAACACACTTCCAATCAATCAATAAATATTAACAATCCTTATTAATTAATTTACTTGCTTTACTACTCTACAAAATACATAACATAAAAATACAGCGTACATTAAATAAATAAATATACTCAAAATGACCACTTTCTTATATTTATCCACCACATTTATTACTATGGGAAAAAAAAAATTAACCATAATTAAATCAAAAACATCAATGCATCCTTCTATTTGCCCATCCATCCAATTAATTTCCTTTTAAATCTTCTCACCATCACATCAAAACGACCACTTATATTTATTCACCACATTTATTACTATGGAAAAAAAAAGAATATATAACGAATACAAAACAACTATGAATCATGATCTATCTGTCAATCAATTCAATTAATTCCCTTTCAATCTACTCACAATCACATTACAGTAAACCCAATGGACAGATAAAGTGGACCCTAAACACGGCGCCCTTATCAGCCTCCCATCAAATTAATTAAGCAACAATGAATTTAAAGGATGAGACAGCTATTAAATTACGAAAAAAAGGCCTTACGTGGGAAAGAGGGGAGAGAGAGAGAGAGAGAGAGAGAGAGAGAGAGAGAGAGAGGATGTATTCCCTCACATAAACAAGATTTCTATTGCCTTTACCCCTCTTACTGCTTTGTGAGAGGAGGAGGAGGAGGAGGAGGGAAACTGTGGGAGGAAAGGGAGCACGAGAAGGGTCGTGGGAAAGAACGTAACTCACCCCTCTTCACCCCTTCCATTTCGTTCTCTCCCCTCTCCATCCCTCTCTCACTCCCCTCTCTCCCTCCCTCCCTCTCTCTCACTCCCCTCTCCGAGCAGATCGCTAATGAAGGGGAAACTAGATTATCTCAATGAGTGGTCGATAAAAACCCTCTCTCTACTTTTCCCCTTAGTTTGCCCTGCTCCTCCCCTCTCTTCCTTTTTTTCCCCGTTTAGCTTATGGTCTTATTTGTTTGTTTATCTATTTGTCTATCTTTGTTTGGTTATTTTTTAATGCGTTTTGATTTTTTTTGTTTTTGTTTGGTAGTTTTTTTGAGTATTTTTGGTTTTATGTTTTTTTTTTTTTTTCATCCTTCCTTTTGTTTTAATAGTTAAAATTTTTCCTTGCATTTATTTTTAGACTAATTTCCATAACAATTTCCTTCCTCTGTTTCTCCCCTTCTTCCTCTTCTCATTTCTTTCCCCTCCTCTTGCCTCGCCTTTATTCTTCCTCTTCTCTCCTTTATTCTTCCTCTCCTTGACTGCACTCTTAATCTGCACTAATTCTACTTGACGTGTCTTTTACTGCACTCTTAACATATTATAATAAATGTATTGTATATATAGCAAAACCTAACCTAACCTAACCTGAACTATACCTAACCCAACCCAACCCAACCCAACCTAACCTAACCTAACCACACAACACTATTATTTTTTTTGACCCTATAACGTGTTTTCCTATTCATTCTGGTTAGTATTTGGTGATTTTCTGCAGCTTCAGAAACTCATGTGGGGGATTAGAATAGTGAAGACTCTTGCCATTAATCTTCTGACCTCCATGGACCCTTCCTAATGTCAATAAAATGGTCCAATCGTACATAAAATTCAAGGTAAAAATGCGTCGCAGTACTGAAGGGGTTAAAAGCACACAAATACACACAAATAATTAACCTTTTTGGGTATCATTAGACGCTTTTATTTGCATCAAGAAGAGTCAATGGAGATCAAAAAAATTAATGGCCATAGTCTTTACTGTTTCAATCCCCTCAAAAGATTCTGAAGCTGTATAGATTCACGAAACAGCAACCAAAATGAAGGGGTTAAAATCACTCAACCAAGACACAATCAATTACAAAAATGCATGAAGTAAATAACACAAAACACAAATAAAAAAAAAAAAATAAATAAATAAAAAAAATAATCAAACCTCACAAGTCACATCATCGCAAACAGACGAAGTTCTCAAGTATAAGTAGAGTTTACAATGCAATCTCGCCACTCTACACTCCAGTACACTTTCCCACACAGACTTGATAGAGTGGGCGGGGTGTGTCAGGGTGTGGGCGCCTCGTGACGTCCACACTACACCACTAAAGACACTCTACACCGTCTTGATGCATTTTTGTATACCGCAATAGTCGTGGTACTTCTCTCTCTCTCTCTCTCTCTCTCTCTCTCTCTCTCTCTCTCTCTCTCTCTCTCTCTCTCTCTCTCTCTCACTATTTTGGGTATTCTTTCTTTTTTTTTCTTTTCTTTCTTCTTTTTCTTCCTTTGCTTCGTCTTTCCTTCTTCTTCTTCTTCTTCTTCTTCTTCATTCTTCTTCTTCTTCTTCTTCTTCTCCTCCTTCTCTTCTCCTCCTCCTCCTCCTCCTCCTCCTCCTCCTCCTCCTCCTCCTCCTCCTCCTCCTCCTCCTCCTCCTTCTCATTTCCTTCAACACCACCACCACCATTACTTTTTCCTCCTCCTCCTCCTCCTCTTGTTCCTCTTGCTTCTCTTCTCTTCTACCACTACCAACACTACTATATTATCTTCTTCCTCCTCCTCCTCCTCCTCCTCCTCCTCCTCCTCCTCCTCCTCCTCCTCCTCCTCCTCCTCCTCCTCCTCTTCCTCCTCCTGTAAGTATTTATTTTTACTTAGACAAAGAATAGTTTTCCGATAGCCACACACACACACACACACACACACACACACACACACACACACACACACACACACACACACACACACACACACGAAAAGAAAAAAAAATTCAAACAAAATACGAGGAAAAATTATAAGGGATTAGATAAAACGATTCGATCCTCTATTGATGTCAGGAAAGGGAATCTGATCGTCTTTTGTTTGGCGTCCCTTAATGTGACACCAATTAATTCTATCTTAATAAGGGGGACTGGAATCCCTTTTCATCTACATTGTCATTAACCTTATCTTACACCTTTCTGATGAAGAAGAAGAGGAAGAAGAGGAGGAGGAGGTGGAGAAGGAGATGAGGAAGAATAGGAGGAGGTGGAGGAGATAGAGCCTTATTAACACGGGTATCAGAGTGGAGACCAGACTTATCTCCCGGCGTCGTGGTGCCCTAGAGATAGCGAGAGAGATTAGAGAGAGGCGATAGGACAAGAAAGGTGAGCGAAGAGGGAGAAAGATGAAAGATGGAGGGAAGAAAAGATGGATGGGAAATGGAAGTCAAGAGAGAGAGAGAGAGAGAGAGAGAGAGAGAGAGAGAGAGAGAGAGAGAGAGAGAGAGAGAGAGAGACTTAAAAATACAGCTCACACACTTGCAGCTTTGTCTAAATTTGTTCTTCTGCCTTAAGAGAGAGAGAGAGAGAGAGAGAGAGAGAGAGAGAGAGAGAGAGAGAGAGAGAGTTAAGAATGCAGAACACACACGCACTGTTGTCCAAATCTGTTAGGCTTGTGTAAGATATGGAGAGAGAGAGAGAGAGAGAGAGAGAGAGAGAGAGAGAGAGAGAGAGAGAGAGAGAGAGAGAGAGAGAGAGAGAGAGATTTATGCACTTATTGTTCTTTTCTCCTTTGTAATCGTGAAGTTAAAGCCACAATGGGATTCAAGGAAGATGCGGGAAGAAATTGGATCTTTAGACATTCCAATCCCCCTTCCAGAAACAAAACACTAACGCTCAACTCCCTTTAAGGCGATCCGATCCCCTTATGCTGGTATATAGGGGATTGGAGGCTAAATAGTCCGCTCTTGATCTTGTATGCTACCTTAAATGTTTTCTTGTATGGTGGTGGTGGTGGTGGAGGTAGTTAAAATAGCATAGTTGTATCTATATGTGTTATTTCTGCCTCTCAAGTGTGTTTGTGTGAAATGAAAAGGATATATTACTACTACTACTACTACTACTACTACTACTACTACTACTACTACTACTACATCATCAACATCACCTACGGATCCCAACCTTTCTTCTTCACACCTTAATTAAACTAGATTAAGAAAAAATTAAAAAAAAAATCAATATCTTAGGGACTCGTAGCGAAGGATGAAAGAGGAGAGAAAAATTGGATGGTTGGGAAGGAGAGGGAGAGAGAGAGAGAGAGAGAGAGAGAGAGAGAGAGAGAGAGAGAGAGAGAGAGAATCGAAGGGCGGGGTCTGATAACACTAATGATAACAAATAATAAGAATCAGATAAGAAAATGAGTAAAGCAAGGGTATCTATTGAGAGAGAGAGAGAGAGAGAGAGAGAGAGAGAGAGAGAGAGAGAGGGTGTGTAGCTATCTCTCTTGTTGATCTCTAGTTATGAACCGTGTAGGTACGTGTGTTGGTGTCTTCTCACGCTTGTACTCTCTCTCTCTCTCTCTCTCTCTCTCTCTCTCTCTCTCTCTTATCAGCAAGTTTTATCGGTGAAAATTTACCTACCATTTAATTTTCATTTAGATCCAATTTTCGTGGTGTCATTTGCATGGGAATTGTCTGAAGTGCGCACGATCAGAGAGAGAGAGAGAGAGAGAGAGAGAGAGAGAGAGAGAGAGAGAGAGAGAGAGAGAGAGTAGATTAATAGTGGGAATTAGTTCATGTTGCTAGCCTAGACGTTGATGAAGGGCTGATCTTCGTGTAGATAGAAAGGTTGGTAGTTTGTTACCACTACTATTGCTACTGCCACTACTACTACTACTACTACTACTACTACTACTACTACTACTATTACTACTACTACTACTACTACTATTACTACTACTTCTAACATTACTACTATCATAACGCTACTACTACTACTACTACTACTACTACTACTACCACCACCACCACCACCACTACTACTACTACTACTACTAAATCTTCTCCTTCCTACTTTTATTTCCATTTCTATATACTTATCTTCTTCCTTCTTCTTTTCTTGTAACAAAATCACAGATCAGAACCAGAGAGAGAGAGAGAGAGAGAGAGAGAGAGAGACTTGTATACCACACTCACTTTGACCTATCTTTTCCTCCACCACCACCAGCTCCTCCTCCTCCTCCTCCTCCTCCTCCTCCTCCTCCTCCTCCCCACGCCAAAAAAAAACATGCAAATTCGGACGAGGATGCAAATGAGGTGTACTGCTTGCAAGGAATGGCAGGGAAGGAAGACGTGAAGAGGGTGAAGAAGAAGTAAGGCACGGAGGAGGAGGAGGAGGAGGAGGAGGAGGAGGAGGAGGAGGAGGAGGAGGAGGAAAGGAAAGGAGCGAGGAGGTTAAGGAGTGTAAAGGCAGGTTTTCTTCTCTCTCTCTCTCTCTCTCTCTCTCTCTCTCTCTCTCTCTCTCTCTGCACGCGTGACTCAGTAGTAATGGTGAAATATTGTGAAACTTTCTCTCTCTCTCTCTCTCTCTCTCTCTCTCTCTCTCTCTCTCTCTCTCTCTCTCTCTCTCTCTCTCTCTCATATCTATCTCATTTCGTCCCACATGAAATAAAAGTTTTAGCCTCTCTCTCTCTCTCTCTCTCTCTCTCTCTCTCTCTCTCTCTCTCTCTCTCTCTCTCTCTCTCTCTCAGCAGGTAACCCTCACGGAGAACCAGCCACGCGTGACGTCATTACTTATTCATTTATTCTCTCTCTCTCTCTCTCTCTCTCTCTCTCTCTCTCTCTCTCTCTCGCCGTAAATAGTAATCTCGTTCAGCTTCATGACACACGAGCTCACTTTTTCGAATCACCGCCCGAAACGCTTCATTAACCACACTCCACTTTGAGATATGAAGCTCTGAGACAGCGAGGCACCTGATGAATGAACCCTTATGAAGCCTTATGGACGAGACGCCGCCAGGGAGACCGCAAACCGAGATACTGAACCGCAAACAAGTGAAACATTAACCACTGATTCGTGTTCAAGCGCTTCGAAGCAAGATATGGCGTGTTTCGAAGCGGGAGAGTTGTGAGGGTACAGAGAAAGATATGGAGTGTGAAGGGAGAGTTTTTAAAGGGTAATGGGAGGGGAAATGGGAGAGGAAGAGCGTTAGGAAAGAGTGATTGAGTGTGTTTTTAAACCCTTTCAATATTGAGATGCATTTTTACTGTGATTTTTTGGGTGTGATTAGACAATTTTATTTGCACTAGAAAGGGTCTAAGGAGGTCAGAAGTTTAATGGTCAGTCTTCGCTATTATAATTCCAGCATACTGTATGTTTCTGAAGCTGTATAAAACCGCCAAATAATAACAATAACGCTTCCTAATATTAAAGAGATTAACCCCTTCAGTACCAGGACGTGTTTCTATATTCATTCTGGTTACTATTTGGTGATTTTGTACAGCTTCAGAAACTCGTGTGGTATAATAAAAGTGAAGGATCTAGCCATTAACCTTTTGACCTCCATAGACCATTCCTAAAGTCAATAAAATGGTCTAATCGTACACAAATCACAAGGTAAAAATGTGTCCCAGTATTGAAGGGGTTAAGAGCGAGGAAGACTAAGGGTGATGCAAGTTATATATAAGAATGTTGTAGGGAGCAATTAGGAAAGGGGAATTATGGAAGTGTGTTAAGGAAAGAAATGTTGAATGAGACAGAGAGGAATAGATAAAAATAATAGATAAAAGAAAACACTGAAAAGAACATTAATGAAAAAGAAAATAGAAGAAATAGGAATATTGAGAAAGAGAGGTAGGAGAAATTAAAGAAAAAAAATCCAAAAAAAGAAGAGAAATTTAGGAACGATTAATGTAGTAATAGAAAACGGGAAGAGAGACACAAGGGAGACTAAATAAAACAGAAAACGAAGCGTAATAGACAAATAAGAGAACAGATAACGACAAAAAATAATAATAACAGAGGGAAGAACAGAGAAAATAAAAGAAGCTCATTAGAAAACGGAGTGTGGGAGGAGAAAAGGGAAACTTAAAAAAAAATAGATAAAACCACAAAAATAAACAAGACGGAAATGAAGTTTAAGGGAGAGAGTGGAGGAATGCAAGAGGTGCCTAGGGGCGTGTAAGGGAGTGAGGGAGGGGCGTACGGGCGGGCAGGGGCGGCGCGGCAGACAGGAAGCAGCCAATTCAAGTGGTCGCGAGGCAGGTTGTGAGACGCGTGCCCCCCGCCTGCCCTCCCACCTCTCCCTGCGCCTCTCACTCCCTCCTCTCACTCTCTTCCTACTCTTCCTCTCACTTCTCTTACTATTTATCCTACCTCCTCTTTTTCCTCTTCCTCTTGACTTTCTCTTCTCTCTCTCTCTTTTAAATTTTTTAGTATATTTTCTCTTCTCACTCCTTTCTATCTCTATCTCTCACTGCTCTTATTTCCTCTTTTTTCCTATTCCTTCATTCGAATTTCTCTTCTCTTAAATTTCCTAGTTTCCTCTTTATCTTTTTCTCTCTCTTCTTGCTTTATCTCTCATTTCTCCTCTTTCTATTTCCCTTATTTATTTTCTTTTCTTTCCTCTTACTTTCCAATCTCTTCTTTCTCTTTTAATTTTCTTCGTGTCTCTTCCTCTCCCACTTCTCTTTCTATCTTCTTTACCTCTCATCTTCTTCCTACCATTTATCTCATCTTCCTTCTCTCCTCTTCTTTCTTTTCAATTCCTCCTCTCTTTGAAATTTCCTTGTATAAGTTCTCTTCTCATTCTCTTCTATTCATCTCACTTATTATTTATTTTATCTTTCTATTCCTCCCGTTTGTCTTGTTTCTCTCTTTCCTATCTCACATTTCTTTTCCTAATCTTTCATTCCATTTCCTCTTTTCTCTTCATCTATCTCTCCTTTCTCCTCTCCTCATTTATCATTTATATTTTTTTCCCTCTCCTTTCATTTCTCTTTCTTCTATATTGTTTATCATCTTTTTCTATTCCTATTTTCTCTCCAATTTACTTTCCCTTTCTCTTCTTCCTTCTCTTCTTATTACTCTTCCTTCTCCTCTTAAAAAGTAAGAAAGAAAGAAAGTAAAAGAAAGCACAATATATAATTAAACTCTCTCTCTCTCTCTCTCTCTCTCTCTCTCTCTCTCTCTCTCTCTCTCTCTCATTATCAACACAAGTAAGCACCACACACCCCATTTTCTTTCACGTTCAGCATCATATCTCCCGTTTTCTTCAGACCTCAGCATGCACGAGGCTCAGCACTCTCTCTCTCTCTCTCTCTCTCTCTCTCTCTCTCTCTCTCTCTCTCTCTCTCTCTCTCTCTCTCTCTTCTTCGTTTGTTTCTTTTGTTCTTATTCGTCTTCTTTTTCTTCTTCGTCTTCTTCTTTCTCTTCTTCTTCTTCTTCTTCTTCTTTCTTCTTCTTCTTCTTCTTCTTCTTCTTCTTTCTTCCTCCTAATTATTATTATCTTTTATTATCGTCACTCATACCTTTCATCTTTATTGTTCTTGTTCACTCCTCCTCCTCCTCCTCCTCCTCCTCCTCCTCCTCCTCCTCCTCCTCCTCCTTCTCCTCCTTTGTGTTCTTCTTGTGATGAAAATAAAAGACTAACTAACCATGAACTTCTAACCTTGACTCTCTCTCTCTCTCTCTCTCTCTCTCTCTCTCTCTCTCTCTCTCTCTCTCTCTCTCTCTCTCTCTAATTTCATGACCTCAACGTCGCTTAAGTAATCTAATGTTTTCCTCGTCTTGTTATTTAATCTCCTCCTCCTCCTCCTCCTCCTCCTCCTCCTCCTCCTCCTCCTCCTCCTCCTCCTCCTGCGTTCAAACTTCTTATAATATTTACTTAACTTTTTAATTTAGTGTTTCTCAAAAGGCAAAACAAATTAAAACGTGCACAGGAAAAGTAATAAAGGAAAGAACAGAGAAAATGGGTAATAAAAGCAACGCCACGTCCACACAGCAATAAATGTAGGAAGAGGAGAAAGAGAAAATTGGATAATGAAATATAAGAATAATACGAATAAAGAAGAAATGAGCAGAAGGATGAAAACAAGAAAATGAAGAAGAAATGATCATGAAGGAGAAAGAAGATAAGAAATAAGAGAAAATATAAGGAAAGAAATGCATAAGGAAATTGAATAAACAGGAAAAAGGTGCAGATGTTAAACAGGAAAGAGTAAATAAATGAATAAAAACAGAAGGAAAGATAGAACAAATAGAGAGAAGAGAAGAAGGCAGAGAAGAAAATTTAATAGTGATAATTGTTTCATTTGAGTCTGTTTATTTATTTTGCTAATATTGAAATGGATTTGAAAGTTTTTATAGTGTACTTACTCTTCATTCCTTCCTTCCTTCCTTCCTTCCTTCCTTCCTTCCTTCCTTCCTTCCTTCTTTCTCTCTTCCCATTCTTCTTTTTTTTTCCGCGTGTGCTGAAATCAAGAATAAGTTTATATAAGTTATTGTTATTGTTATTTTTATTGTTCTTCTTCTTCTTCTTCTTAGTGGTAGTAGTAGTAGTAGTAGTAGTAGTAGTAGTAGTAGTAGTAGTAGTAGTAAATGATAAACCACTACGACCCCACTACACCACTACTACTACTGCTACTACTACTACTACTACTACTACTACTACTACTACTACTACCACACACACACACACACACACACACACACACACAAAGCACCTTCAGAAAACCACACAAATTCTTGGTTTATCCTTCCTTGCTTCTCTCTCTCCCTCTCTCCCTCTCCCTCTCCTCTCCCTCTCCCTCGCGTGTCTTTCGTCTCTTCGTAAGCTCCTGAGATGATAAACAGTGAGGGAGAGGACGAGACCTTTCAGCTAATTATTGAAAGGTCAGAGAGAGAGAGAGAGAGAGAGAGAGAGAGAGAGAGAGAGAGAGAGAGAGAGATGACAGGGGAGAGTGAGTGAAGAAGGAAGAAGGAAAGGAGGAGGAGGAAGAAGGGTTGCAGAGAGAGAGAGAGAGAGAGAGAGAGAGAGAGAGAGAGAGAGAGAGAGAGAGAGAGAGAGAGAGAGAGAGAGAGTTGTAGTAATAGTTGAAGTTGAGAACATCAGGGAGAGAAAGTTAGAGCAAGTAGAGAGAGAGAGAGAGAGAGAGAGAGAGAGAGAGAGAGAGAGAGAGAGAGAGAGAGAGAGAGAGAGAGAGAGAGTATAAAAGCATCATTAGTGTTACTATTGTATGCACAGAAGATAAGGTCGTTCTGTCCACTAATGGTTAGAGAGAGAGAGAGAGAGAGAGAGAGAGAGAGAGAGAGAGAGAGAGAGAGAGAGAGCGCACTAATGAACACACGCCAACAGTTACGTGTGCATCAGAGACCACGTGTTGGAGAAAGAGAGAGAGAGAGAGAGAGAGAGAGAGAGAGAGAGAGAGAGAGAGAGAGGTAAAGTACGAGACAGGTGCACTAATGATAATGATTTGTTGTCTAAGCACATCTGTGAACACCCTACTAATTACTCTCTCTCTCTCTCTCTCTCTCTCTCTCTCTCTCTCTCTCTCTCTCTAAGCACACACTCCTCCTTTCCTTCCTTCGCTGTATATCCTTCATGTCTTCTGCCTCCCTCCTTCCCTCCCTTTTCCCATATATCCTTCGCTCCCTCCCTCTCCCTCTCTCTCTCTCCTCTCCTCTCTCCTCTCTCTCCCGCTTAACCATAAGATGTTTGAAATTCTTGAGGTATTTGTGTCATGCTTAACTCATCACTGGAGAGAGGAGGAGGAGGAGGAGGAGGAGGAGGAGAGAGGAGGGAGAGAGGATTCTTAAAGTCTTCCATATTCATATATCTCTCTCTCTCTCTCTCTCTCTCTCTCTCTCTCTCTCTCTAGGCCTATAAATGGAAATAAATTGTAAACTAAGCAATATGGCCATTCATTATCATTATTATTGTAGTCATCATCATCATCATCATCATCATTATTATCATCATCATCATCATCAGTTTACTAAGAGGAGGGAAAATGTGTGTGATTATTTTCTTGGGTGTGAGGAAACAAAAATTTTCCTCTTTTTTTCATTCTTTTTAAACTTTCCTTCCTGCTTTTTTAACTTTTTTGCTTACTTTTTTTGCTCCCTTCATCTGTATTATGTTACTGGAGGGTGGTTTTAGTGCTTTTTTACTGCTATTACCACCACCACCACCACCACCACCACCACCACCACCACCACCACCACCACCGCCACCACCACTACTATTACAGCAGGTTATAGTAAAACTTCTGCTATTACTTAGACATTAAAGTTTATAATACTATCACTACAATAACAACACCAGCTACTACTACTACCACTATTAGCGTCACCACCATAACTACTATTACTACTTACACCAACTAAAACATCATCATTTACACAAACCGAACACAACACGAGAATTAACCCCTTCAGTACCGTGACGCGTTTCTATATTCACTCTGCTTACTATTTGGTGATTCTATAGCTTCAAAAACTCATGTGAGGGATTAAAATCGTGAGGACTGTGGCCACTGATCTTTTAACTTCCATAGACCCTTCCTAATGTAAATAAAATCGTCTTATCATACCCAGAACTCAAGGTAAAAATACGTTCCACTACTGAATGGATTAAACCAAACCAAACCAAGCCAAACCAAAGTTAATCCATTCAGTTCTGGGACACATTGTTACCTTTAGATTTGTGTACCATTAGACTATTTTATTAACATTTGCAAAGGCCTGTGGGGGTCAGGAGATTAATGGCCACAGCCTTCACTATTTTAATCCCCCACATAAGTTTCTGAAGCTGTATAGAATCACCAAATAGTAACCAGAATGAATAAGGAAACGCGGAATGGTACTGAAGGAGTTTAACCTAAATTAACCTAACCAAACTTAATCAAAACCTAACTTAACCTAATCAAAACCTAACTTAACCTAACCTAACCTAACCAACCAACTCTTCTCTCACGCAGCGGACTGAAACAAGACGGCCGTGGCATTCAACCCGTGTATCTCAGCTGTTCTTCTGGGCGCGTGGAGTGGCAATACCCAAGAGCGGGACTTCGGGTTATCCTAAGGTCCCCCACTAAGGGCAAGGACTTCAGAGCGTGCATCAAGGGAGCGGAGAAGTTTGAGGGCGCCAGAGTTTACCTAGAGGGGCACCGTTCCTTACTGCCTCTCTTCGCTGCTGATGATGGCAGGCCTCGTGATCTCGTGCGCTGCTTCACCAGTTACAAAGGCGAGGCGGCGCTTTACGTGGAGGCGGAGCAAGGGACGGATGGTCTCAAGAAGCAGGTGGCGGGCTTCGAGTACGACTTGAAAGCAATGCAAGAAGGCGCCATTTATGATCCCATGGAGGGTGAGTGCTTGTTTGTGTTTGTTTGGGTGTGTTTGGGTGATTTTTTTGCTGTGTTTTGTGTGTTTTTTCCGCTGTGTGTGACTTTTCTTATGTTTATTTCGTGTGTGTGTGTGTGTGTGTGTGTGTGTGTGTGTAAATATTTTCACTGTATCTTCGTTAACTTCATGAAGTGTTAGAAGCCACAAATAAAAAAAAATAATAAAATAAAAATAAAAACGAATAGAGAGCAATGAAGAAATAACAAATGATTAAGGAAATAGAAATAAAGATACGAAATATAAAGAAAATAAGACGAAAAGAAACAAAATTGAACAATAACGGGAGGATGCGAACCGAAACGAGAGAGAGAGAGAGAGAGAGAGAGAGAGAGAGAGAGAGAGAGAGAGAGAGAGAGAGAGAGAGAGAGAGAGAGAGAGCTTTTTATACGTATATTATCTCTAACATCATTCGTAATTTAAAAGGAACGCTTATTTGGTACCATTTTTCTTCCCAGTGGCTGAAATAAAAAGG
>NC_059259.1:5303645-5306145 GCF_017591435.1 Portunus trituberculatus
AAGGAAAATTAAAGAAATTCTGCAAAATATAAGGAGGAAACGAGGAATTATGCAAAATTGGTTAAATAAATATGAACTTCTCACCTGAATTAGTTGAAATCATAACTAGTTGGTAAAAATAGCTAACATTTACTAAAAAATATACAAAATTTACACGAGGAAATATGCAAGAAATTGGTTAGACAAATATAAACTTCATATCTAAATTAGTTAAATTCAAAACTAGTTAGCAAAAATAACATACCTTTACTAAAAAAAATATATAAAAATTACAGGAAATAAAGGAAAAAAATGCAATGATATATACAGAGAAAATTCATAAAATACTAAAATTAATGAAGAAAATAATTACGTTAAGGATTCGAACAGTAAAAGACAAACACCTCATTACTTAACACAAGATAGGATAGTCAGACAGGTTAACACAGGTGAAAATAGAAAATTAAGACAGAAATTAAGATATACAAAGATCAACCGAGGATAACAATGACAAAAGACACCTCCCCATCAAACACAAGTAAAGATAAGATACAGACAGGTAAATACAGATAAAAATAGAAAATTAAGACAGAAATTAAAATAACAAAGACCAACATAGAAAAACAATGACAAAAACTTTCCTCCACAGTTTCCGCTCTTTTTCCCTTTTCCCTCTCGTTCTTTCGCCTTTCCTTTCCCTATTTTCCTTTCTTTATTTCCTTTCTCGCTGCAGTTTCCTTTTCTCTCCTTTCCTCTTTGTATCCTCTCCATTTCCCTTCTTTCCCCTACATTTCCCTGTCTCTTATATTCTACCTCATCAAAATATACACGTAACACTAACTAACAAGCAGGTGTAGGGTGATAGGAGATGGCAGGGGAGGCAGGGGGCACAGGTGAGGGCAGGTGAGCATAACGGATTAACCCACGTGACGTCACATTTTAATCTCATCTAATCTCCTATCAGGTAACTTATCTAATCGCAGGTGAGTAAGATGAGGCGCACCTTCACCTCAGTCTATTACAATGTTAATGATCACTTCATAAGCTAATGGGCGAAGGGCAGGAAGCGATGTACAGATAGCGAAGAGGAGGAGCGAGAGGGAGGAGGAAGTAAGGGATTGAATGTTTGGAAAGATTGTGTACTCGTAGAGGAAAAGTATAAGGAAAAAGAAGGATGAGGAAGATTGTTGAGATAAATAGGAGGGAAATAGATAGATCAAGGAAGGAAAAATATAACGTAGATTGCCAGAAAAATGAGAGTAAAAATAGATAATGAAGGAAATAAAGGATTGAATGTGTGGAAAGATTGTGTAGAGGAAAAATATAAAGAATGTTAAGATAGATAGAAGAAAAATAGAAGAAGTAGGAGGATGAAAACTATAAGACTGTTAAATAAATGAAAGGAAAAATAGACAAAGAAAAAAAAATCAAGTGTTTGGAAAGACTGTCAAGAGGAAAAATAGAAGTTAATAAAGATAAATAGATATGATAAATGAGGGAAAGGAGGAGGAGGAGGAGGAGGAAAGGAAGGAATGGGAAGATAATTAAGAGGCAAATAGGAGAAAATAAATAAGGGGAGAAGAAACAGAAGAACGAAAAACAATGATAAACAAGAGGTAAAAAAAAAAAAAGGAAAGACGAAAGATAAAAATGACAATAAATAAAAAAAAAAAAAAAAAACATGATAGAAAAAATAGTAATAATAAAAAAAAATAATTAAAAAATAATCTGAACTGACCAGAGAAAATACTAAACGATTACTATTTTTATTGACACACACACACACACACACACACACACACACACACACACACACACACACACACACACACACACTCCATCACACTTGCCCGACAGATGGTGGCCAGAGAGAGAGAGAGAGAGAGAGAGAGAGAGAGAGAGGGGGTGATGGGAGGCATTGGGGGTGGGTCAAGTTACCGTAGAAGCCAAAAACCTTTACCTGGTTCACCCCTTCTCTCTCTCTCTCTCTCTCTCTCTCTCTCTCTCTCTCTCTCTCTATCTATCTATCTATCTATCTATCTATCTATCTATCTGTCTGTCTATCTCTATTTGTGTGTGTGTGAGAGAGAGAGAGAGAGAGAGAGAGAGAGAGAGAGAGAGAGAGAGAGAGAGAGAGAGAGAAACCCAAGGAAAAAATAAAGAAAAATACAACCAAAACAAAACAAGAAAAAAAAATAGAAAACAACAAAAACTTCAAAACAAAAACAAAAAAACGAGACGAAAACGAAAAAAATAAAGAAAACAAAACACGAAATAAGAAAAAAAAAACACACAAAACCTCAATTAAACAAGAAAACGACCCAAAAAATCAATAAATGACAGGAACACAAATTAAACAAGGGTAGAAAATAGAAAATAAGAAAATAATGAAAGGCTGAAACTGACCGACCCGCCATTGTTACCTGTCCAAGAGGGAGAGTAGGAGACACACCTGTAATGAGTGTTAATTAGTAACCCTTGATGTCACTACAGGTATGGCCAGGTAGAGGCAGGGAGGCGG
>NC_059259.1:5311145-5313645 GCF_017591435.1 Portunus trituberculatus
CCTCCTCCTCCTCCTCCTCCTCCTCCTCCTCCTCCTCCTCCACAACTACTACGTCACCACCACATCCACTCACTCAATCCAGTTCCTCTCTCTCTCTCTCTCTCTCTCTCTCTCTCTCTCTCTCTCTCTCTCTCTCTCCACAGTCATCTCCCTCTCTCCACCTCACGAAATCCCTTGACACACACAAACTCCTCCTCCTCCTCCTCCTCCTCCTCCTCCTCTTCTTCCACACTTTCATCAACTGACTGCCCTGTGGCGCTGTTAATGGCACCCTCTCCTCCTCCTCCTCCTCCTCCTCCTCCTCCATTAAAGCCATTTTCAACACTAAGCCGCAAGGGGAGTGACAAGACGCTAGCGAAGAGGAGGAGGAGGAGGAGGAGGGAAGCAGAAAACAACAAGAATATAAGGAGAAAGATAACAGAGGAGAGAAAAATAATGGAGAAAATGGAGGAACAATATTAGTAGTAGATGTAGTGATAGGAGGAGGAGGAGGAGGAGGAGGAGGAAGATGGCAAAAAGAAAATTGAAAACGGGAAAAAGAAAATAAGAAAGAAAAGAGAGAGAAATAGAAGGACTAAATTTCATGTTAACGAAAGATAATACATGTAATAATCAAATAATGAAAAAAAAAGAAAGAAAATAAGAAAACTCCAAATTGAGAGAGAGAGAGAGAGAGAAAGAAAAAGAGGGAGAGAGAGAGAGAGAGACCAGCAAACCATACCTGTACCCTCTCTCTCTCTCTCTCTCTCTCTCTCTCTCTCTCTCTCTCTCTCTCTCTCTCTCTCTGCCGTCGAGTAAATTCAACGCAGCATTTACATTATCACGCTAAACATCACCAGCCCTGCCGCTTCCTGCCTCTTCATTCATGCTTCCTAATGTACTGTACCGCGTGATTCTGCCTGCCTCGTGGTGGTGGTGGTGGTGGTGGTGGTAGGTTAGGTACGTAGATAAAAGAGTGATAGAGGATAGAGTGTTGTTGTTGTTTTTGTTGCTGTTGTTGTTGTCTCTTATTTTGGGTTTTTCCAGCTCAAGATTTTTTTTTTTTCTCCTGATTATAAAATACTGTTATGGTCTCTCTCTGTCTCTCTCTCTCTCTCTCTCTCTCTCTCTCTCTCTCTCTCTCTCTCTCTCTCTCTCTCTCTCTCTCTCTCTCTCTCTCAACATACACTGAACCTCTCATAACTACAACAATAATAACAATTAATAATACTGTAACATCCACTACTACTACTACTACTACTACTACAACTACATTATCAACTATAACAACTACTACTACTACCCCTTTTAACACACACACACACACACACACACACACAAACCTGACCTAACCTAAGCTAACCTAACCGCACCTTTCTCAAGCCCACCTGCGGAGTAAGGAAAGAGTTAAAGCTTTAGTGTAAATACCTTCCTTCCTTCACCTTTACACCTGCGACAAAATTATGAAGGTCCTATCTGATCAACACACCTGAACACGGCGGGGCATCCAGGTGAGAGTAATTTACACACCAACACCTGATCTCTCTCTCTCTCTCTCTCTCTCTCTCTCTCTCTCTCTCTCTCTCTCTCTCTCTCTCTCTCTCTCTCTCTCTCTCTCTCTCTCATGTGCACTGTTCTGAATTCTATTATTGTGTTGTTGGCTGGCGATAAAAATTGTTTTGTAGAGAGAGAGAGAGAGAGAGAGAGAGAGAGAGAGAGAGAGAGAGAGAGAGCAAAACCTTCAAAGCAAACTATAAAAAAAAAAAAGGGAAAAAGGAATAAATGAACCACTAAAAGTAAATCACAAATAAAAGATGAAAAAAGAAACAAATAAATGATAACAAGAAGCAGGAAAGAGAGAGAGAGAGAGAGAGGAGTAAATCTATCTTGTGGTATGTTCTTTTTTTTTTCTTTTTGCGGTTTCATTACAAACTACACAAGCCGAACTGTGTGAGGGTGCATCTCTCTCTCTCTCTCTCTCTCTCTCTCTCTCTCTCTCTCTCTCTCGGGACCTCACAGGATGGACTATTAGATTGGCATGAAAATTATCGGAAAAATCGAGGAGGAGGAGGAGGAGGAGGAGGAGGAGGAGGAGGAGACAAAAGGTTATAAGTCAGTGGTTTGTAATGAAAAATGAACGACGCTTAAGTGAATTTAATGACTGATTGATGAGAGAGAGAGAGAGAGAGAGAGAGAGTTGGAAGGAGGGAATAACAGATCTGGCATGCACTAAGGACAATGTAACCTCCTGCTTCTCTCTCTCTCTCTCTCTCTCTCTCTCTCTCTCTCTCTCTCTCTCTCTCTCTCTCTCTCTCTCTCTCTCTCATGCTGATACAAGCACTTCATTTTTTTCTCTCTTTTTCTCCTCAAAGATCGTTAAATTGATGTATTGAAGTCAGTGTGTGTGTGTGTGTGTGTGTGTGTGTGTGTGTGTGTGTGGAGAAAAAATAGAGATCTACTTACACACACACACACACGCTCACAAAATAGTTCCAAGAGCGTGGCTGGCGTGGGCGTGTGG
>NC_059259.1:5318645-5333645 GCF_017591435.1 Portunus trituberculatus
TGAGTTTCATATGTGATTGTTGTGTCAAATGGTAGTAATAGTGTAAATAGCAAAGTTAATATGGCCATTTGGGAAGTGTGTATGTGTGTATATAATATTTTTTTTACGTTTGTCTGAGTTAGGGGTTGAAAAAAAATGTCAGTTTTCTTTTTTTCTGTCTTTTGCTCACGTTTTCTTTCATCGTATGGTAATTGCTTATATGTTGTTTTGTTACCGTTATTTATTTCGATATTTTTCTTTTTTTTTTTTTTTTTTTTTTTTTTTTTTTTTTTTTTTTGAGTTTTCTGTCTTTCCTTTGGACTGCATTGGGGACGTCTGATTCCCATGCTCTATCATTCGTTTTCTTTCATGTGTCTGCTACGTAATTCCCGTTTTCTCCCATTTTCTTTCGTTGCGTCTCGTTTCCATTAAGAATTTGCTTTTTTTATTTTACGTGTTGTGGAAATGAACATCGAATTATTCTTACTTTAGTTTCCCCTTTAGTTTTCCATCAAAAGTGCATTAATTTCTCGTTTTCTTCTTAATTATCGTGGCCTATTTCATGTCTGCATTTCCGTTTTCTATGTGTATGCGAGTTGGAAAGGTGCCAAGTGACGCCCATTTTCTGTACATTTTAGAGAGAGGACTAACCTAAGTATGTTTTCTATAATCAGTTTAGGACAATCTAATGAATAATTGATCTCAGCAGCCCACAACCTCGCTACTAACAGCATTATCTCCTCAAGACAGCAGCAATAACAGCAAAGGTAACAAGTTGGTAATAGCAATTGTAAAACGAAGCTCATATTAATCAACTTTTTTTTTTTTTCATTTCAATTTTTATTATTTATTTTCCTCTTTCATTCCTTCATTCTCTTTTCCTCAATTTTTCCTTTCGTTTTCTTCATTTTCTTGTTTTCTTTTATTTTCTTCCTTCTCTTTTCCCTTTTTTTTTCTTTTCCTTCAATTTCTTTTTCAGTTAATCTCCATTTCTCACTTTTAATTTTTCTGGTTATTGCTTTCTCTTGTTTCTCATTAAACAAGAGAACAATAGCATGACTTTCCCAGAAATAGCAAAAGGATAGTCAGTATTTGGCAACTTTTTTCATTTTAATCAGTTTCGTTTTTCTGAATACTTGAATTGAGCCTTGTTATCAATTTTGTTCTTGCTTGACATTATACAACAGATCAATTGCATAAATGTACAATAGATAACAGAATGACACTCAATATTAATCATCTTTTTCTCTTTAATATGCTTAAATTATTTTGGACATTTGGACTGAGCTTCTTTTCACATTTAATCATAACAATAACAGCAAAAAAAATGACATCACAAGGAATTGTAAACATGACAACCAATATTAGTACGTAGTTTTTTTTTTTTCAGTGTGATATAGCCTGTTTCAAAATGTTTCTGTATAACGAAATTGGTACTTTTCATAATAACTTAATCTTTCTTTACTTAAAACAAGAGTAACCAGTAAAAATATGTTGGTCTTATATTTACACACACGATTATCAATATCAATAATCAACTTTTTTAAATTTATTTGTAATCATCTTTGGATAATCATATCAATTTGTCTTCATAACTATTTCACCTCACTTTCTTTCAATCCTTTCACTATCACACAATTTTTCAACAATCCGTCACAGATTTTAAAGCAAGTTTTGCACTGTTTCTGCATTTCTTTTATAATCAACAAACTTGCATTTTTTAAAGGCTATTAAAACAAGAAAACTTAAACTGATCCGTCAATTCATTTCACTTACTTTCATTCAATTTTACTTAATAATCCAAATGACCCTATTAAAATTTTCAATACTCTTTAACTTCCTCTCCTTTCAATGTCCATTACTCGCTGGCCAGAATTTCTTGCAATTTATTTCACTGGATAAAGCAAATAGTTTTCTCAATATTTTTTTTACGATTCCTTGATTTTCTCTGCTCTCAATATCCATCATTCGTCAGCCAGACCACGACAAATGTCAGACTGAAACACAACCAACAGTCAACCTTCCATTCCAATCAACCCCTTCAGTACCATGACACGTCTTCACATTTGTTCAATTTATTAATAGGTGATTTTACACAGCTTCAAAATCTCATATCGGGATTAAAATAGTGAAGATTCTGGACCATTAACCTTCTGACCTTCATAAATCCTTACTAATGTCAATAAAATCGTCTAATCATACTCAAAACTCATGGTAAAAATGTGTCACAGTACTGAAGGGGTTAAACACGTTCTTTTTACATAACCAAGCAGCTTTTCTCCGGATGACTGTGAATGTCTGCCTTTCAAATATCCAACCCATCAATAGAAAGTCTCCAGCCGACCACAGAATCACAAAGCACAATCGTTCAAACAACTTTCATGGAGCTAGTCGCGTGTTATGAGATAAGCATGAATTTTGTATTTTTATTTGTATGATTACTTTCACGTCTTAACATCATTATTTAATCAACAATGGAGTGAGAGATTTGTATCATTTTTCCTCTTAATTAACACGTTCTTTCCCTTCAATATGTGTGTATGTATGTATATTATTGTGGTTTTTTTTAAAGTTAACATTCATTTATGTGTGTATGTATGTAAATTACTGTGTTTTTTTCAAGTTAACATTCATTTATGTGTGTATGTATGTAAATTACTGTGTTTTTTTCAAGTTAACATTCATTTTTTTACCATAAGTGTGATAGTACATGTATATTTTTTTTGTTTTGTTTACCTATATTTGTGACTAACATTATTCTTTGACTTCCTTTGAGGCTTTTGTATTCTATGTGTTTCTTTTGTCTCAACCGTGAATTCAGTGTGCCAAATTAGCGTGTGTTTATTCTCCGCCCTGTATTTATTATTTTTCCTTCTTCCCCTTTGTATTTATAATTGTTTCCCCGCATCCTTTGTTATTCTCCTTATTTGATATCGTTTATTCGTTTGTGTGTTCCCTTTGTGTATATTTTTTTGCCCCGAATAATTTTTTTGTTGTACTTATGTAAACAAGTATTTGTCTGTGTATATATATGGAAGAAATATGCTTTTTTTTTTTTTTTCTATGTGGATTACTGTGTGGATGATGTGTGGAAATATATATATGAAATGTATGTGAATTTTGGTGTTTTTATTGGTTTTATCCTTCACACACACACACACACACACACACACACACACACACACACACACACACACAAGGTTGAGATTCTATTTAGAGATTCGTGGCAAAGAAAAAAAATGATGATGAGGATTATGAGTAGAATATAAATGAGAGGAGGAGGAGGACGATGAGGAGCACAAGGAGGATGATAAAGGGTAGAAAATATAAAGAGGGAAGGAGAGAGAGAGAGAGAGAGAGAGAGGAGAATGAAGGTAAGAAATACACACACAACAAATAAATAAATAAGATTAAAAAATAAATAAATAAGTAAAGATGAAGAAAATTAACTAAAAAAAAACATGAATCAGGAGAGGAAGAAGAAAAACAGGAAGAAAATATGAAGTAACAAAAGAAGAAAAACAAAAAGACTAAGATGAAATAAAAAAAAACAGGTGAAGATAACAGAAAAAAAAAATGACACAAGATGAATATGAAAAGAGTAAAAAACAAAAAAAAATAACAATAAACATCATATAATACAAAAAAAAACCACACAATTTGAAGCTTCAAGGTCTCAAACACTAAAAAATTGAACACGAGAAAAAAAAAAAAAAGCGAAAAGTAAAAAGAAAACTGATATCTATAATAAGAAGGTAGACGGTGGTGGTGGTGGTGGTAGTAGAGGTAGTAGTGGTGGTGGTGGTGGTGGTGGTGGTCTTGCCAAGGTCAGAGATAATTGCAGGTTGAGGTAAGTAAATTTGGGACCAAGATGCTAATATATGACAGGTAAAGGTAGGGAGGGAAGGAGGAAAGAAAGGAGAAGAGACTGAAGGGAGAGAAGAGGTATGCTGAGAGAGAGAGAGAGAGAGAGAGAGAGAGAGAGAGAGAGAGAGAGAGAGAGAGAGAGAGAGAGAGAGAGATACAGACAATGACAGACGGAAAACGACAAACGACAAAACCACACACACGGAAATAAACATGAAGTCAACACGCACACACACACACACACACACACACACACACACACACACACACACACACACACACAGACACACACACAAAGGAGCACAGGTGGGCGCGGGACGGGAGACAACAAGTTACCTGGGTGGGACGTTAATTAACAGGTAACTACAAGGACAGGTGCGCGAGACGCCTGCCCGATCACTTCACCTGGCCAGCCTCATCAAACCACAGTGACGAGAACCGAGAGAAATGCACAGATAGATAGATAGATAGATAGATAGATAGATAGATAGATAAACAGACAGATAGATGAATAAAAAGGAGACAAGTAGTAGTAGTAGTAGTAGTAGTAGTAGTAGTAGTAGTAGTAGTAGTAGTAGTAGTAGTAGTAGTAGTAGTTGTTGTTGTTGTTGTTGTAAAAGCAACAACAACAACAACAACAACAACAACAACAACAAAAGAAAACGAAACCTTAAAACAAAGAACAAAAAAAAACACCAAAAAATAAACATAAACAAATAAACGAACGATGAACAGAGAGAGAGAGAGAGAGAGAGAGAGAGAGAGAGAGAGAGAGAGAGAGAGAGAGAGAGAGAGTGTTGAGCGAGTCGGGCAGTGGGAGATAAAGACGAAGGGATTAGCGTGAGGCAGGAATGGAGGGAGAGAGGTCAGAAGGAGAGAGGAGGAGGAGGAGGAGGAGGAGGAGGAGGAGGAGGAGGAGGAGGAGGAGGAGGAGGAGGAGGAGGGATGAGAGAAGCGTCAGGTGGCAGGCGGCGGTAAGGGCACGTGGGCACCTTGGGGAAGAGGAGGAGGAGGAGGAGGAGGAGGAGGAGGAGGAGGAGGAGGAGGAGGAGGAGGCAGGAAGATGACCATTACTCCTCAGCATTCGGGGAAGAAAGAGAGAGGAATGAAGGGGAAGAAAACACGAAGAAGAGGAAGGAAGGAAGGAAGGAAGGAAGAAAGGAAGATGAAAATAGAGAAAAGAAAGAAGAAAAGAAAGAAAAAGAAAAGAAAAAAAGAGATCAAGAATGCGAGGAAAAAAAAAGAAAATGGTAACTGGAAGGAAGAAAGAGACGCAGATGTGAAGAAAGAGGGAAGAAAGAAGAAAAAAAATAAGAAATAAATGAACAAACATGGTGAGAAAATGAATAAAAGAGAAGAAAAGATGAGAAATAGAGAAAGAAAGAAAGAAGAAAAAAAGCAAAAAAAAGACGAAAAAGGAATAAGACGAGGAGATAAAACTGTAAAAACAAACAAAACGGAATGAAATAGAGAGAGAGAGAGAGAGAGAGAGAGAGAGAGAGAGAGAGAGAGAGAGAGAGAGAGAGAGAGAGAGAGAGAGAGAGAGAGAGAGAGAGAGAGAGAGAGAGAGAGAGAGAATTCCCTTAAGCTTAGTCATGAAGATAAACCACCAACACTACCATCACCACCACCATCACCACCACCTCCACCGCAACCACCACCACCACCACCACCACCACCTGTGTGTACCTGCCCATGTGCACCTGGCCGCGTGTACGTTTTTTTCACGTTCACACGAGGCCAGCACACGTCCGTAATAAATTAACTCCGTCTTGCTGTGTTGTCGCGAGTCTGACGCGTGCCTGGAAATGGAGGAGGAGGAGGAGGAGGAGGAGGAGGAGGAGGAGAAGAAAGGAAGTGGAAGAAAAGAAGTTAATCAAATGAGGAGGAAAAGGAGATCAAGAATTAGAAGAACAGATGAACAAGAACAAGAAGAACAAGAAGAGGAAGAAGAGGAGGAGAAGGAAGAGGAGGAGGAGGAGAAGGAGGAAGAGGAGGAGAAGAAGACAGCTACGTACAGTACAATGAACGCCCATAATTGAATAAAGTAAAATAAAAGAGAAATAGAAGACAAGGAAGAGGAGGAGGGAGAAGAGGAGGAGGAGGAGGAATGAAAAGTTTGAAGAAGACTGGAAGAGGACAGTAAGGAGGAAGAGGAGTGTCAAGGGTGAAGAAGAGAAGAGGAGGAGGAGGAGGAGGAGGAGGAGGAGGAGGAGGAGGAGGAGGAGGAGGAGGAGGAGGAGAAGGAAGAGGAGGCAGAGGTCGAAGAGGGAGGTCATGACAAAAACTAACTCTCTCTCTCTCTCTCTCTCTCTCTCTCTCTCTCTCTCTCTCTCTCTCTACCAAGCCAGCACTCACCACGCTTACCTTTTACAATCCCTATCTTAATCCTATTCCTCCTCCTCCTCCTCCTCCTCCTCCTCCTCCTCCTCCTCCTCCTCCTCCTCCTCCTCCTTTTCCTTCTCCTCCTCTTCCTTCCTTCCTTCCTTTTTCCTTCCAAGTTCGAGATCTTTAATTGGCTTCACTTCAATACACACGGGAACTTTTTATGGTGTGTGTGTGTGTGTGTGTGTGTGTGTGTGTGTGTGTGTGTGTGTGTGTGTGTGTGTGTGTGTGAGTTATCATGTGATCCTATACCGCATACTGATTCATTCCTCTCTCTCTCTCACTCGGTCTAACTCTCATTTTCTTTCTCTTTCGTTTCGTTTCAGTGTGTTTCGTCTCTCTCTCTCTCTCTCTCTCTCTCTCTCTCTCTCTCTCTCAGTTCAATTTGATGGTGATTTACGAAAGGGAATATTTAATGAGATTCCCCTACAGCTAACTGCTCTCTCTCTCTCTCTCTCTCTCTCTCTCTCTCTCTCTCTCTCTCTCTCTCTCTCTCTCTCTCTCTCTCTCTCTCTCTCTCTCTCTGGTTTTCGAATTCTCTTTCCTAAACCCCAATTTCCGTTTATTATCTTCAACTTTATTGCTAATTTATTTTCATTTTATTAATTCTCTTCCTTGTTTCTTCTAATATATATTTCTTTATTTCATGTTTCCCTTACTGAAATTAATACTTTATTTTCTTCCAATCCTTTGTTATTTTTTTTTTAATTCAAACAGAAATATAAATAAAAGATTGCTGTTACGTTAGCTTTTGTTCATTAAGTCTCTCTCTCTCTCTCTCTCTCTCTCTCTCTCTCTGATATCACCTGCATTTTTCCACCTTTTCATTTCTTACTTCTCCCTTTTCTTCTTTCTCTCTCCTTCACTATTTCTAATCTTTTTCTTTCATATATTCCTCAATTTATCTTATATATCTCTCCCTTCCTCCTGTTAGTCTCCTCCTTGCCCCGTCCCTCTCTCTCTTCCCGACCCATCACACCTTGCATGGTAATAAGCACAGGTAAGACTCGCTTAGGCCCGCTCCTCATCAGTACTCGGGCAGCAAGACGCCTGATGGATGTGCAGACGAGCGGGACGGCGCGGGAAGGGCTTCTTAAATGCTGGATGAGGCGAGGATGGGAAGTAGTGGTGAGGGAGTGGCGGTTTAGCGATGATTGCTCATGGTTGTGATTGAGTGGTGAGTGTCGTGGTGGTTGTGGTGGTGGTGGTGGCGATTCACTACTACCACTACCACCTCCTCCTCCTCCTCCTCCTCCTCCTCCTCCTACTACTACTACTACTACTACTACTACGAAAGTAAAGGAAGCTAGCACTGATATAAGTTGAAGACAATTTTCACAACTTGGTTATCAGTAGTAGTAGTAGTAGTAGTAGTAGTAGTAGTAGTAGTAGTAGTAGTAGTAGTCTTCCTCAATGTTTAAAAAAAAATAAAACTTCATAATTATAAAGACGACACACACACACACACACACACACACACACACACACGAGATAAGGAGGAAAAGAAAACCCAGGACATATCTACTTATAAAAATAAAATGAACACCAAATTTGGAAAACTAGTAGAACCTGAAAAACCAGAACAGAGAGAGAGAGAGAGAGAGAGAGAGAGAGAGAGAGAGAGAGAGAGAGAGAGAGAGAGAGTGTGTGTGTGTGTGTGTGTGTGTGTGTGTGTGTGTGTGTGTGTGTGTGTGTGTGTGTGTGTGACCCAATCAACACAAACACAGTCAGATACGTGCCCTGTTTGCTAGAAAGAGGCAGTGGAGACCTGAGTATCAAGTGACCTTTAGCCTGCAACACTGAGAAGGTACTTTGGGGGTGCGAGATTAACTAACTCTTCTTCTTCCTCTTCCTCCTCCTCCTCCTCCTCCTCCTCCTTCTGTGTGGGGAATCTTCACTTTCCATCTTCCTGCTTTCCCAGTGAAGTCTAGTTTTTGCTTCTAATGTACTGAAGTTCTCGCTCGTGTAAGTACCGAGTCACTGAGCTTTGAAGAGTGAGTTAAATGAATGAGTGGAAGTGATACAAGGCAAATTATTCCATTAGGCGCCGCAACAGCTAAGGTCATATGGCAGCGCTACGGTTAACGGGAGAACGCTACATCTCTCACCGGGCAGCTATATAGGTTTGGCAAGGATTCGAACCCAGAGCCGCCTAGAAAGGAGGTCCGAACAGTAGCCGCCACCCAGCCCACATGTGATAGATGGGTACAAGTGGGTATGGGTGATTTGGTATAGTGGGTACTGTTTGTTCTGTGTAGATAGATGGATGGGTGAATTTTGCTTTAGACACTGCAACAGCAAGGCAATGTAGATCGATGTATGTATGGATTGTATGTATATGAATGTGTATGGTAGATAGGTATGGATAGGTAAATACTGAGTGGCGGTATAATACTTTTTTTTTATGCAGACTGCCACATGTAGACTTGAAGGCTTCTTACAGGTTCCTTACTTTCCTTAACCCCTTCAGTGCCACGACGCATTTCCCTATTCATTCTGCTTACTATTTGTTGATTTCATACAGCTTCATAAATATGTGTGGGGGATTAGAATAGTGAAGACTCCAGCCATTAATCCTCTGACCCCCACAGACCTCTTTCTGTTAATAAAACCGTCTAATCATACACAAAATTCAAGGTAAAAATGTGTCCCAGAACTGAAAGGACTAAATCAATCTGCTCTTAATTCCACATATATTTGAAGTGAAGCTACAAAGAATATGAAGCGCAAGAAGCCTTCAGATATTCGTAAGTAGTTCCTGTATAAAAAAAGTAGATAATGCTGATTCATAGTGCACTTACTCGCTTGATTATATAAATAGTAAAGAAAGTGTTCAATTAATAGCCGTTAGTTGATGAATATAAGGCAGATTATAACGCAAACATAAAAAAACGAACGGCTTGACCTAATCATCAACAACACTTCAACACTAAAAACAAGACAAAGGGAGTCAAACAGAAATAAACAGGGTAAAATATCATCACTCGTTATTCATATCAACTACTCGCCTTTTACAGCTTCCTCTTCACGCGGCACGAACAACCAGACTGCAGCGGCCACTCCAATCGTTAAACATACTTGTGCGCGGCGCCAAATGACCTTAGCTGTTGCGGCGCCTAATTAAAAATCCATCCATTCATCCTTGTGCGACCAATTTCTTCCTCTGTTTCAATTTTTACCAACCACCGAACCACTGCAATTATAACACTTTGCTATGATACTTCCTTTCTTGTGGATTACAGTAAAAAGAAAGAATTAAGTATATGGGATGGATGAATAGATAGCTATGGATAGATAAATGAATGAATAAAAGATGGATATAGAGTGAAAGAAATAGGCAAACGAACGTAAAAAAAGCAAAAATAAATATATGTCAATTATATAAAACAATACCACGTCTTTTAAGAGGGAGGTATCGAGGCATTTCCTCCCTAATTTTGGCTGACGCTTTCCCATTTTCTAGCAGGCCTTTTTTTATCTTTTTTTTTCCCCCTTGGCTGGCCCTCTCCCCTACATAAAAATAAATAAATAAATAATAAGTCAACATCATCATCCTCGTCATTTCGATCACCACAGAACTGTCATTATGGAAAGTGACGTAATGTGAAAAAAAATTGTAGCTATTAATTTGCCCCTGTGTTAACGTGTGATGCTTAAACCACTCATTTATTTACATCTCTCTCTCTCTCTCTCTCTCTCTCTCTCTGTGTGTGTGTGTGTGTGTGTGTGTGTGTGTGTTAAACTACACATTCACACCACCTACTATTATATATCAATGTAGACATGTGTGTATGTATGTATGCACGTGTATATGTGTACGTGCCTGACAGCCAGAAACCCGAGCAAGAGCACACAACACAACCACCAACCCTGAAATAATAATAAAAGTGAACATGAGTGAGGTGAAGCAATACTTACCACGCAGGTGAAGATGGCCCACCTTGACCTCTCTTCGCTCTCTTTCTTCTCCCTCATTCCTCTCTTCCCTCTACTCCATTCCCTCACGTCCTCCCACTTGCCAGAGGTCCACATAACAGCTGCTGCCTTGGGGTGTCACTGGAAGGCTGGGAACACAAGGAAAAGTGGAAAAACTTGACACAATAACACTACACTAGTCAACTTCACGCCACTCTGCCTCTCACGCGGACATCTTCCACCAGGGACTGTCTGTTATTTGAGCTATTTTATTCTCAAGTTTCAAGCCTCCTTTAACACATTTTATGGTTCATGTTGGTGCAGTGTATTTTTTTTAATGGTATATTCTCGGCAGGAGTCGTTGTGCTAATGGGTAATTATGATGGTACGGGTTTAAATATTGTAACCATCTTAATTCACGTACTGTTTTATATTCATTGTATTGCTTTATTCTAACTGAAGCTTATCCATCCTTAAGACTCGGGTTACTTATTTATTTATTTTTTCCCAGTAAGTCTGCCGTCAAATGTAGAAGTGTAGAATAATATTAAGTAAAGTGTTTTCCTGTCATGTGCACTCAGGCGTCAAATAAACGATCCTTTTTCACGGACTGTTTGGGTCTGAATGTGTATTCCACTTAACTCCGACTCCATTCCTGCTCTTTTATGGTCCACACTGAATTCCTTTATTATTTTGCATACACCAGCGTCACCAGAATTGAGCTGAGTGTATTCATGCGTGTGAGGGAAAAACGGTGAGATGAAGCTGTGAGCACGTATCATTTAGGAAAACAAAAGTGAATCGCTTCAAGAGGTTTCTCGTTTCGCGTCAAAGGTTTTCGTGGCAGTATTGGATTCGCTTTACGTTTGTTCTGACGCGCAGGAGTAATGCAGTAAAATGATATAAAGCATTGCCATTTATGAAAATTAAACTACATATTATTTACAAAGCTTTTTTTTTTTTTTTCATTTAATATCAAAGGTTCTGATGCAAAAATTCATAAGCCAAATATAATCTACTGTAATTTTTTAGTTTGCATGTTATTAAATGCACCAACACCAGCAGCAGCAGGAGCAGTTGCAGGAGAAGCAGCAGCACCACCAGCACCAGCAGCAGTAGTAGTAGTAGTAGTAGTAGTACGGTAGTAGTAGTAGTAATAGCAGTGGTACAGTAGTAGTAGTTGTAGTAGTAGTAGTAAGAGGAGGAGGAGGAGGTGGTTATGATTTATATCAATAGTTTGGGAAAATTGAAGAAAAAATGTCAGTCAAGCTATGAAAATACTGAGTGTGTGTGTGTGTGTGTGTGTGTGTGTGTGTGTCCCATAACGAGATAAGGCTTCAAGGATCGAGACCAATTTAAACTTGTCCTCCTCCTCCTCCTCCTCCTCCTCCTCCTCCTCCATGCCTGGGTCTTGTCACTACACCTGCAATCCTTCCATCCCGTCCCTCCCTCCCTCCCTCCTCCTCGTCTCTCCTTCTCCGTCTCTCTTATCTAACACAAGCATTGCATTTATACCTCCTCTTCCTCCTCCTCCTCCTCCTCCTCCTCCTCCTTCTTTTCCATCACCACCACTCTCACCATCAAAACAGTAAAAACAACAAAGAAAATAACTAACAAATAAACAAGAGAGAGAGAGAGAGAGAGAGAGAGAGAGAGAGAGAGAGAGAGAAACAGCAAACGAAATAATGCTAAGGTTATTCAAAGCAGACATTATGAAACCTCAATGGAGAAGAGATGAACCCAAACCATTAGTCGAATCAGTCACCGAGACAATGAACCACCTGATCGAGTGTTCGGAATGTGTGTCACGCTTGGGAGATTCATTACAAGGTTCAGGAAGAAAAAGAGTGAATAAATAAATGGAATAAAAATAGAAATGAGAAAGAAAAAACTGAAGATAAGGAAAACTACATACGCTAATTGATTTGATGTGTTAAGATGGTCCAGTGGTTATATTCTCTCTCTCTCTCTCTCTCTCTCTCTCTCTCTCTCTCTCCTTTAAAAGAGTAGTGAGCGTGTTATGAATTATTTAAAGAAAAGGACTTAAAAAGGTCAGTAGTAAAACACTTATATGGTAGTAGTTGTAGCAGAAGTAGTAGTAGTAGTAGTAGTAGTAGTAGTAGTAGTAGTAGTAGTAGTAGTAGTAGTAGTAGTAGTAAGCATTTATATATGTATAGTTGTTTTTGTTCCCGTTGTTAATTTTGTTGTTGTTTCTGAATTTGCAGTAGCAGCAGTAGTATTAGAAGTAGTAGTAGTAGTAGTAGTAGTAGTAGTAGTAGTAGAAGTAGTAATATTAGCATCAGCAGCAGCAGCAGTTGTAGCAGTAGCAGCAGCAGTAGTAGTAGTAGTAGTAGTAGTAGTAGTAGTAGTAGTAGTAAAAGTAGCAATAGTAATAGCAGTAATAGTAGTAGCAGAAGCAACAGATACACCACCAAGGACACTACCACCACAATTACACCACCACCACTAACAACAACAACAACAACAACAACAACAACAGTAATGGTGAGTGAAGGCAGTGGTGGTGGTGGTGGCGGTGGCTGTGGCTGTGGCTGTGGTCGTGGTGGTGGTGATGTGCGGCAGTCAATAATACCAGGCTGCGTTGTGTCGTGATTCATAGAGACATTGTGCAACCCGGAACTACCTATGTGTTGACCTCCACTTCCCTCCCTTCACTCATCGCCCCCAGCCTCACTCTCACTCCCTCTCCCTCACCGCCACACATACTCATAGGTCTGTATCCTGAAACGCTTTGGTCCCTCGTGTTTTTCAGGGTATTTTTAGGAGTCTGGTGATAGATTGGAAAGATTTCTAGTTTACCGAAAGGATTGTCTAGAAAACTCCACTAGTCATCTCTGTGGGATTAGAAGATTGTCGTGAGAGAGAGCAAGCGGTTTGTGATTATAGGTTATACATTCACAATCTCCTATTATTTTTATCTCTCACTTCAAAATAGAACGGGTTAATTGGCGTCAGTTTTTAATAGTTTAATAGTTGCACCAATAACCTTTCTAACTATTCCATAACTACTATCAATACTACTATACTACTACTACTACTACTACTATTTCCAGACTAACACCGCCGATAACGCTAATCTAAGCCTGTGTTTCCATTTCACGTCACTCTTGCATTGATTTACTTTTCATAGTTATTTTCTTTCGCATATTTACTTCTTTATCAAATATGTTAAGCAGTGTTCAGGTAAGTCAGTTCTTTCTTCTCTTCCTCCTCCTCCTCCTCTTCCTCCTCCTCCTCCTCTTTCTCTTCCTCCTCCTTTATTCTTTAATTTTTCTTTTCATTTTTCTAATTTTTGTCTAATAGAAGTGTTTGTTTATTTATTTGCATGCTTATTGCGTTTTTTTCAAAGAGAGAGAGAGAGAGAGAGAGATTCTAACATCCTACGCATATCTCCCCCTCTCTCCTTCCTTCCGTTTTCCTTCTCTCTCCTTCTCCCGTTGTTCCTCCGCATCTCTCCCTCCTCTCCCTCTCCCTCTCTTTCTCTCTCCCTTTCCTCCGCAAACAGAGGTCAGACGTGGCCGACTAAGGTTATGTTTGTAGAGAGAGAGAGAGAGAGAGAGAGAGAGAGAGAGAGAGAGAGAGAGAGAGAGAGAGTCAAAAGTCGTATAAAAGAGCAGAAAAGAAACGAACATGGAAATATGATTGAAAAAGTGACTCTCTCTCTCTCTCTCTCTCTCTCTCTCTCTCTCTCTCTCTCTCTCTCTCTCTGATCCGCATCATGGCACCTTTTTCTCCCTTTGGCGTGACAGAAACGAAGGACGTGGCAACACTGCACACACACACACACACACACACACACACACACACACACACACACACACAGGAACTTCCATTATGTGTGTGTGTGTGTGTGTGTGTGTGTGTGTGTGTTGATACGGAACGCGTCCTCTCTCTCTCTCTCTCTCTCTCTCTCTCTCTCACACAAACCTAACCTTACTCTCTTACCCCCTCTTACCTTCCCTCTATCTCTCTCTCTCTCTCTCTCTCTCTCTCCCTCTCTCACCTCTCCCTCTGACCCCTCCCTCCACTCTCCCACACTCGCCCCACGCCTACCCACGCTTGCAATTCATGGGTAACGGGATGAGTCAATTAAGGTTCACTATCTCACTACCCATGAACGCTGCTTTGGTTATTGATTGAAGCTCCGGACCCTCGCATAACCTGAGCTAATTCACACAGGTAAGCGCAGGACTAATTAGGGAACACCTGGCTGGGAAAGGTAAGAGATTCACCTGCACAAAGGGTAAGGTAGGTAGTCCCGGATGTGTGTGTGTGTGTGTGTGTGTGTGTGTGTTTGCTTTTCTCTGTTTAACAACTTCTAAAGACACACACACACACACACACACACACACACAGTATTGGATTGTTGACGAAAAAAACTGTTTGTTTCACAAGTCGACCTTCAATCTCGCTCAGAGAGAGAGAGAGAGAGAGAGAGAGAGAGAGAGAGAGAGAGAGAGATTACCAAGCCATACACGAACACAATCCTTTTATATTCAAGCAGTGTGTGTGTGTGTGTGTGTGTGTGTGTGTGTGTGTGTGTGTGTGTGTGTGTAACTCCATCAAAGCAGGCCAGATTACCTCGTGTCACTTTCACAATAGCAATATCAACAACAAACATGATCCACTTGTCACTACCGTACCAATTACCAAAGCGGCTTCACACCGTCACACGGATCGACAACACGTTATTATTAATCTCCATGTATTTTTCACCGACGAGTTTAGAAGCGGGTCAACAAAAGTTACTGAAGGGAATAAAATGAGGTGAAAGGAACGAGAATATGTATTGATAAACTGCGAGAATAAACTAAATTCAGAATACATTAATCA
>NC_059259.1:5338645-5353645 GCF_017591435.1 Portunus trituberculatus
ACGAGGTAAAGAAAGGAAGGAAAGGAGAGAGAGAGAGAGAGAGAGAGAGAGAGAGAGAGAGAGAGAGAGAGAGAGAGAGAGAGAGAGAGAGAGAGAGAGAGAGAGCATGAGCTATTTCCCACGGTAAAGCATTCTCGGTGTAAAACGACAAAAAATAAGCAAATTCCTGTTCTGTAAAATTCACCGTTCGTTTTGTTACTGGACTGATAAAAGAAAAACAAAACAAAACGAGAGAATAAAAGATAAAGAAAAAAGTATTCAATTATATTAACTCTTTCTCTTCCAATCCTCACCTCAAACACTCGCCTCTCTCTCTCTCTCTCTCTCTCTCTCTCTCTAGCGGTATGTGAGAAAGGCGTAAACTTTTTTATACCCAGTAGATGATATGGCGTATTTCTTGAAGGCAATTGGCAGGTGACACAAGGAACACGAGAGAGAGAGAGAGAGAGAGAGAGAGAGAGAGAGAGAGAGAGAGAGAGAGAGAGAGAGAGAGAGAGAGAGAGAGAGAGAGAGAGAGAGAGAGAGAGTCAGTGAGAAAATCGGGGTTTATAGTGTCTTGTTTGGATCAGATGATAATAAAGGTGATCAGATATTAATTTGACTTTTTAATAAATTTTCTACGTGTTTTTCCTTTATGGAATGATGTTATAATTGTTTTATTTTTTATATTTTTTACGTATTCATCTGTTTATCTATCTATTTACTTTGTTCCTTTACGCTTTTCGGTACTGGGACTCAATTCTACCGTGAGTTTTGGGTACGATTAGACCATTTTATTGACATTAGGAAGGGTCTATGGATGTCAGAAGATTAATGGCCACAGTCTTCACCATTTTGATCCCAACATAAGTTTCTGAAGCTGTATAAAATCACCAAATATCAATCAGAATTAATATGAAGATAGGGAAGACTAGCTGACGAATTGAAAGTCTATGGATGTTAGGAAATTAATAGCCACAGTCTTCACTATTTAATTCACCAAATATTAACCGGAATAATTATGAAAACGTGTCTTGGTATTGAAGCTGAAGAGGTTAATGATTAGTTGATCAAATGAAGATACTGGGACTCAATTCTATCGTGAGTTTTGGGTACGATTAGACCATTTTATTGACATTGGGAAGGGTCGTACGATTAGACCATTTTATTGACATTAGTTAGGATGTTAGAAGATTAATGGCCAGAGTCTTCACTATTTAATTCACCAAATATTAACCAGAATAATTACGAAAACGTGTCATGGTATACGTTAATGATTAGTAAGTAAAGAACATAACTTTATTGTAAGATTGAAAAACAACACAATGGTTACCGAACATTAAGGAAACACAGTGAAGGAAGAAACGTAAGTATGAAGTGATAAATAAAAGAGAAACACTGGAAAGAAAGACAAATAAAGATAATCTCCTTAACTCTTTCCCTGCCATGATTTCTCTCACCTTAATGAAAACACAGTGCAAGTTTTTGGTGTACTTTCCAAACACGTCTTAGTAATCAAGTAAGGTAGAGTAATTCATGTTTTTTGCCTCTTGTTCTGTTTGTCTTTGCTAAATTAAGTCGTTAAGAGGTATCCAAATTAAGAAACAATTGTGCTTTCCCTAACACACACACACACACACACACACACACACACACACACACACACAGGAAGAAAAAAAGGCGACAGAGACAAGGACTGAATATAAATTACACAAAAAAAAAAAATTTAGTCATTTAAAAAAAAAAAAGAAGGAAAAAGAACTGGTGTCGAAATTTACAGTAAAATGAAAGTTGAACGATTAAACAAGACAAGACGGGTTCGCAGCAAGACTAGACGAGTTAACACACTTTGACTCGCATTCAGAATCCCTTTGCTCTCTCACCACGACTATTTCCAGAGGCTCTAGTTGAAGGTACTGGTGTTTTGAGGGGTGTTTCTATGGTTGTAGTGATGGATTAGCAAGATTTCTAGCTGATCATAAGGAGGAACTGTCTTGAAAACCCAGCTGCTTAAATACTTCTGCGCTTCATCTCCACTATTTCAGAAGGGTTTATTTGAACTGACACGAGTTTTTAAGGTGTTTTTACGGTTTTAGAGCCGGAGTGACAAGATTTTCACATTATCAACTGGTAAAACACTCTTGACAAACCCGCTAACCATCTCTGCGGCTTTGGAAAACAGTCGTGATGAGAGAGAATAGCGATTTTTAAGGTGTTTTTATATTTCTAGAGGCAGAGTGACAAGATTTTCACATTATTAACTGGTAAAACATTCTTGATAAACCCGCTAACCATCTCTGCGGCTTTGGAAATCAATCGTGGTGAGAGAGAATAGCGATTTTTAAGGTGTTTTTATATTTCTAGAGGCAGAGTGACATGATTTTCACATTATTAACTGGTAAAACACTCTTGATAAACCCGCTAACCATCTCTGCGGCTTTGGAAATCAATCGTGGTGAGAGAGAATAGCGATTTTTAAGGTGTTTTTATATTTCTAGAGGCAGAGTGACATGATTTTCACATTATTAACTGGTAAAACACTCTTGATAAACCCGCTAACCATCTCTGCGGCTTTGGAAATCAATCGTGGTGAGAGAGAGTAGCGATTTTTAAGGTGTTTTTATATTTCTAGAGGTAGAGTGACATGATTTTCACATTATTAACTGGTAAAACACTCTTGATAAACCCGCTAACCATCTCTGCGGCTTTGGAAAACAGTCGTGATGAGAGAGAATAGCGTTTATGAATACAAACCTCGATCTCTTCATTACCTCTTACTGTCTCACTGAACTGGAGAAACACGTAATTATAGAAAGCAACATCCGTGGCAAGTTTGATGCAGAGTTATAAAAATCTGAAGTAAAACGAGAAATGAAAGATTAAAAAGATGAGGTTACAAGCAATTACTCGTAAATCAACGTGGCTTATCTTTAGCTAACTCGTTCCCAGCACTGTTATGATACAATTCATACAAGGAAAAAAATGAGGAAAAAAAATAATCTAACGCTTTGAAGATTTACGGTAACTAACGAAGAACGAGAGAGAGAGAGAGAGAGAGAGAGAGAGAGAGAGAGAGAGAGAGAGAGAAAAAAATAATCTAACGCTTTGAAGATTTACGATAACTAGAAAAAAGAGAGAGAGAGAGAAGGGGGGGGGGAAGTTCACGCCAGATATTGAGTGTGAAAGGTCATAAGAGCAAGACTGTAATGACACCTTTACTCTCACAATATATGAGCGAGGTAGAAGAACAGAATAGAAAGTTTAGTCTAAATTTCTTACACTTTGAAATTTGTGATGAAAGAAGAAAATGACACTAGAAAATAAATGTCACTTATCATGAACTAAATAAATTGAAAGAAAGCAACAAATTGAATGATGAAATAAGTGAAATATGATGAAATAAAAGCATATTGAGAAACAGAATAGACAGTAGAAATAAATATAAATAAATAAATAAATAAATAAAGGTAAATTACATCACTAAACAAAAATTTCGTTAGAACAAGAAAATAAAAAGAATGATTAATAGATAAACAATAAAAGCTTACTAAATTATGAAGCTTAACCCTTTCAATACAAGGACACATTTTTACCTTAAAATTTGTGTACGATTAGACTATTTTATTGACATTAGGAAGGGGCTATGGAGGTCAGAAGATTAATGGCCACAGTCTCCAATATTTTAACCCTCATATGAGTTTCTGAAGCTATAAAAAATCACCAAATAGTAACCAGAATTAATATTATTAGACTATTTAAGACCATTTTATTGACATTAGGAAGGGGCTATGGAGGTCAGATGATTAATGGCCAGTCTCCAATATTTTAATCCCCACATGAGTTTCTGAAGCTGTAAAAAATCAATAAATAGTAACCAGAATGAATATGAAAACGCATTATGGTACTCAAGGGCTTAAAAAAAAAAAAAACAGTGACGCAGCGAACAGTAAATAGACAGCAAGTTTGTAATAAGGAAATAACGAAGCAGGAATAAGAGAATGAGAAAAATCTGACCTTTTATTCTCAAGACAGTTAGAGAAAAAAAAAAAGAAGAAAAAAAAAAAAAAAGAAATCAGTGTCTTGGTTTCATGTGCAATATTGTTAAGTGTTTTTGATGTTTTTTTTTTTTTTTCCTTTTTTTTATTTGTTTGACATCGATTGGTGGGAATTTCGAAAGTTGGATGCTTCATTACAGCTTCGAGAGAGAGAGAGAGAGAGAGAGAGAGAGAGAGAGAGAGTTATGTTTATTCTTGTATTATTTGTCATTTGTTTTACTCTTGTATGTAATTTTCTTTCCTTTCTTAGTCTTTCTTTTCTTCATTTTCTTTTTCTTCATTTATTTCATGAATTTACTAAGAAAAAAAAATCATACAAAAAAAATCAATACTGAAATGTAAGAATAAAAAAAATTGAATAAAAAAAAACACGAAAAAATAAACAATAATTAAAATAAAAATAAATAATAGAAAATAGTCAACACGAAATATTAACATAAAAAAAAATATATTATCACAGTTTTCCCTTGACCAGGTGAGCTAATGGGCTTCAGGTGTCACGAGACTTACACACAGACAGACAGACACGGATAGACGAGACTACCCACTGTTTTCCTCATTATTTCCACGTCAACTCAATTTTTTTCACGCCGCAACGAACGCACGGAGCCTCCAGCCAATCACCTTCCAGAACCAGGTGTGTTTACCTTTCCCTGTCACCTCATTGGCTCTCTCTCTCTCTTTCTCTCTCTTCCTCTTTCCTCTTCCTCCTCCTTGTCTTATTTCTACATGGCTTGCCTCTCACTTAACTATCTTGCCTCCTCCTCTTCCTCCTCTTCCTTCTCCTCCTCCTCCTCCTCCTCCTCCTCCTCCTCCTCCTCCTCCTCCTCCTCCTCCACCTCCTCTGTCAGGTCAAGAACGAAAAATTCACTTCGGTTAGCAATAAATATTCTCGCTAACGCTAAATAGAAATCTGTCAAGCACGTCAAAAGAGAGAGAGAGAGAGAGAGAGAGAGAGAGAGAGCAAGGAGGTATGAATATAGGAGGTCAACATGTTATTTTTTCCTCTCTCTCTCTCTCTCTCTCTCTCTCTCTCTCTCTCTCTCTCTCTCTCTCTCTCTCTCTCAGATATAAAAATGTGTTATTTTGTAGAAGAATTGATGAAACAAAAAAAGGATAATAATAATAATAATAATAATAATAATAATAATAATAATAATAATAATAATAATAATAATAATAATAATAATAATAATAATAATAAGAAGAAGAAGAAGAAAAGGAGGCGAAGAAAAAGAAGAAGAGGAAGAGATAGGGAAGGATAAGGATAAAAAGGAAAATAGGAGGAGATGGAGAAGGAGGAGGAGGAGGAGGAGGAGGAGGAGGAAGACGGGGAGGAGGGAGGAAGAGAGGACGAGGAGAAGGAGGAGGAGGATAAGAGGCTCCCACGGTCTCCTGGAAATGATGAGAGAGAGAGAGAGAGAGAGAGAGAGAGAGAGAGAGAGAGAGAGAGAGAGAGAGAGGGAGGGGAGGAAGAGAGATAGATGGTAAATGACTGTTAAGATGATGACAGGAGGGAGAGAAGGAGGGAGGGAAAGAGAGGGAGGAGATACTACACACACTCTCTCTCTCTCTCTCTCTCTCTCTCTCTCTAAAAGAAGACCTATCGCTACTTATGTGGCAGAGAAACCTTATTTCCTGTAACCTGACACACCTGGCTACTCTAATGAGCAGGTGTGTCTTGGTGTGTCTTGGCGGGAAAGCACCTCGAAGTGTCCTCTCTGTCCTCATTCCAACACCTGTCTCTTTCTCCTCTTATTGAAATACACTTGACTTTTTTACTATAAGCTTGATTTGCGAAGAGAATTTGTTTGGATAGATAGATAGATAGATAGATAGATAGATAGATATTTATTTCTCTTCTCTTTCTTATTTGTCATTTCTTTCGCTGTTTGTATTTTGTCATACAGTGTTCAATTAATCTATCTTTTTTTGTGCTTATTCACGTATTTTTCCTTTTTAAGATAGATAGATAGATAGATAGACAGATAGATAGATAGATAGATAGATAGATTGGTTTTTTTTTTTTACTATATGATTCTGTTAAGAAGAAAATTTGTTTGTATAGGTAGATAGTGAAGAAACTTTCTATTTCTTATAGATAGATAGATAGATAAATAGATATTTTTTTACTATAACACCGAGTTGTGGAGAGGATGTGTTTGTATTACAGATAGATAGATAGATTTAGTTATTTTTTTTTTAACTATATGATTCTGTTAAGAAGAAAATTTGTTTGTATAGGTAGATAGTGAAGAAACTTTGTATTTCTTATAGATAGATAGATAGATAAATAGATATTTTTTTACTATAACACCGAGTTGTGGAGAGGATGTGTTTGTATTACTGATAGATAGATAGATAGATAGATAGACAGATAGGTTTTGAAGACACTTATTCTCCAATCTCTATTTATCTCATTTTTCTTAGATAGATAGATAGATAGATAGACAGCTTTTAAAGACACTTAATACTCCAAACTCTTTTTATTTACTTATTTTTTTAATATAGATGGATAAATAGATAGATATATAAATTTAAAGACATTCTCGCTCCATTATCTATTCATTTTTCTCATTTTCTTAAAGATTATCACCTCACTGAACCTTCTTGGCTAATGTTTCCTTGAGTAAATTAACCTAGTACACAATAAAAGCTACATAGATAGATAGATAAAATAGATAGATAGTTTTCAAGACACTTACCCTTTTTTCTTTTCACTTTTCTTTACAACTAACATTTCATTTCATTTCCTCATTGTACACTAGAATAAAAAAAACTGTAAAAAAGAAAATGTGATTAATTAATATAGCAACAACGTAAGCCACAACAAAAAATGCCGCAACTATCCTTGGAAAAAAAGAGGAAAAAGAAAACGAGAGAGCCCGTCACGTCGAGGGGGGACTATAAAAAACGTGCTAATGGCTGCCTTACCTGGATAATTTGCCGTCATTAAGAGATCACTGCGTCAGAATAAGTGGTTGGGCGCCCTTATACCGCCTGCACGCCCTCGGGGAATGGCGGTAGAGAGAGAGAGAGAGAGAGAGAGAGAGAGAGAGAGAGAGAGAGAGAGAGAGAGAGATTAAACTGTGAAATTTGTCTATTGTTGCTATTTTTTATCTATCTATCTATCTATCTATTATTATTATTAGTAGTAGTAGTAGTAGTAGTAGTAGTAGTAGTAGTAGTAGTAGTAGTAGTAGTAGTAGTAGTAGTAGTAGTAGTAGTAGTAGTAATGTTACTTTCTCCTTACCCACATTTCTATATCCATTCGATTAAAGCTAGAGAGAGAGAGAGAGAGAGAGAGAGAGAGAGAGAGAGAGAGAGAGAGGCATTTTACAACTTTACCTGGATTTTTTACTGTTTCTTTACGCATCTTATCTGTGTCTTATGAGGAATGCAGGTAAAATTATATTACCTGGCCGCTGCTACCTGTCACCTGCCACTGCCTGACGTGACGCGCGCTACTGAAGGAGGCGGATCAGGAAGATAAATATATTCAAGTAGAAACTCCAATTTATTTGTGATCAATCTGGAATTACTGCTAGAGAGAGAGAGAGAGAGAGAGAGAGAGAGAGAGAGAGTTTACTTACGTTACTTCATAAAATACTTAGATATATGAGACAATTCTACCAACTATTTAACAAGTGATAGCAATGAGAATGGTATTAACTTCAGGAATAGGAAATAATGGACATCCCAAAACATCACTCTAGTAATAGCAAAGACAGTGGACAGTAACCAAAACAACACGCTAAAATAAATATGCCAATAACAGTAATAACGATGATAATGATAATAAAAGATGCCAACAATAATAATGATAATAGTATAAGAAAATAGTAACATTAATAATTTCTCTCGTAGGCGAAACGTTAGAGAAATAAAGCACTCTTGCGAATCTCCAGTTTCCCTATACCAACCAACCACCCAACCAAATGAAAGTAAGAAGAGCATTCCCACTTGAGAAGAAAGCTTAAGAAACTTTACATTTGAGACTGGCACCTTCAGCTTATTTATTGCTCTTGGCCAGTACGCTTGACACACACACGCACATAAAAGCTTTCTATAATCTAAAACTCTTCACATTGACACACACACACACACACACACACACACACACACAAAGTCTATAATCTAAAGCTCTTCATTTCTATAGAATTTCCATCACACTTAGTTTCCGAGACGAATGGAAAGGTTGTGAAAATTTATCATCACGCTTTCAAATTTCAGCAATAATACGAGGCACTTTCGTTCATTCCCACAGACAAGAAAGCTTAGGAAACTTTACATTTGAGACTGGCACCTTCAGCTTATTTATTACTCTAGGCCAGTACGCTTGTTACACACACACGCACATATAAGCTTACTCTAATCTAAAACTATTCACTTGTATAAAATTTCCGTAACACTTCCTTAGTTTCCGAGATAAATGTTTTCCATATTCTTTAAGACTTGAATTAATTGCCAAAAGATTCCTAGATATGCTGAGGAAATAAATAAGTTAAAATAAATTCTTGTTTTCTCTTATTTTCTAGATAAAAACACTGCTACACTAGATTTTATCATGGAAAATAACTTGTCACTGTCAACTAAAAAATCAATCAAATACCAAATTAATGCTAACTCTATCATTAGGAATAAATCTGATGAATCAATGATATGTATTTTTTCGCCTATACCTCATAAGTAAAGATTATATTTTCCTCTTTCCTTCCCTTCACGATACTCATTTCCCTTCCACCTCCATCTCCTTCCCCCTCGATTGTCCTAATTCTCATAAGTATTAGTATAACCTCCTCCTCTTTCCTCCCCATCACAATGCTTCCCTCCTCTCCATCTTCCCCACTCGGCTGTAAAAATTCTCATAAGTAAGAGCATAATTCTCCTCTTTCCTCATCATAATGCTCCTCTCCCCTCAATCTCCTCCCCACTCGACTGTCCTAATTGTAGCAGTCACATGAAAACACACGTACAGCTCTGCAAATTACGTTAGATACTGATAGACAGATGAAATAGTGTTACCTTATTTGTGACGGGATGCAGCGCCGCCTGGTGAGATTCAGTGTGTCGGTGAAAGAAAGGGCACAGATGAGAACGTAGTGTGTGTGTGTGTGTGTGTGTGGATCTGGCCCATTCACACCCAGACACTAACAAGAGGGCATGGTCGTTCAGTGCTGGCGTTGTCTGTTAATTTTTCACAACTACCAAACAAGCACTGCCGATACTTCAGCGGGAACAAGCGGTCATCCAGCTGCTGGTTACCGTCACCATTACATAGTCACCATTACACCATACAAAACATTATAACCTCTACCACAAATAGAATATAATACACAAACATTTTACAATACATTACAACTATATGAATGTAATGTGTGTGTGTGTGTGTGTGTGTGTGTGTGTGTGTGTGTGGGGGGGAGAACTACTACCTGAAGGTTAAAAAATGCACTAAAACTAAAAGAATAAAACTAACAAGGCACTAAACAACAATACGTAATTTTAGACAAGTCCCCCAAGAAACGTAAAACAGAAAACGTACAAAATTAACAAAGTATTAATGTGTAACTGAAGCAAACATCACCGGGTCACTGCGAAAGAGTAATATCCAGCTTGGGTATTTCAATGAGGGCCGCCATGGTGAGATAGAAGACCAGGAAGAGTGTGGTGAGGATGGGGCACACCAGACGACACAATAGGTTTAGCCAGGCCGCCAGAGCCACGCGCCTCGCACCCACAGCCTCCTTCTGCGTCCGCCTTGCCGATCCCTTCACCCGCAGTAGAATAGACGGGGCGCATTTCTGCATGGGAAGGGATACGGCGTGACTAAATTGATGGGAATTGAAGGGAAAAGGCTACTCCTCTTTTTTCTCTGTCTATACCTGTATTTTCCTATTTTTTTTCTTTATTTTCTGTTCCACCATTCATGAAAAAATAATTGACAGAATGCTCTCCTCATTATTCCCTTTGTATTCTCTTACTTCCTTAGTGTTTATCTTCCATTCTACTATTTATACTTCCTCATCGCCTTTTCTCTCTCTCTTCTTCAGTCACTTGTACCTCCCTTGTCACTGTCCGCCACTGTAACTACTAGGCACACTTTTACACCTTCCCTTCGCCTCTCCTCTCTCTCCCTCCCCTCTCTCTCTCTGTGTCTTACCCTGACCCAGTTGATGAAAGCCACAGTCACCACCACCAGGAAGAGACTGATGATGCAGAACACAAACCACACATCCACCAGCTTCAGGTACGCCGTCTGAGGGATGGACGAGCTCATCTGGGAAAGGTACACGTGTTAAAAGGACTTATAGCAGCTCTGATCACTATAACAAAACTCTAATCCTTCCTAGGGGGAGGCTACTAATTTTCAAGCGGAGACCGAACCCTTGGGAAAAAAAGTAGGAATTTTTCTAATCATATTTAACATCCTTTTCATTAACGAGAGGCTCTTTGAATTTTAAGGGTCTCCAAGCGCACGGGTTCGAATCCTGTCCACGGTCCGAGTGTAGGTTGGGCTTCCTCACTCGGGGCAACGGTTTCCTAGCGGGTGGGCTTTGAGATAGGAGGTGCCACAAAAAGTATCCCCTTTAGCCCAGAAATTCACGTGAAAAGCCCACATGGTATAAATAAATAAATAAATAAATAAATAAATAAAAAACAGGCTGAACGTGGAAAGCGACTTCATGAGAGAATAATATCGAAAAGTTAGCGTGAATGTAGCAATATCAGAACAGGCAGCGTGAAAGTAGCATTAAAGGAGGAGCAGTTAGCGTAAAAGTAGCGATATCAGGAACAGTTAGCGTGAGAATATCGTCAGTACCTCTCTCTCTCTCTCTCTCTCTCTCTCTCTCTCTCTCTCTCTGTGTCAGTACCTGGGTGAAGAAGGCAGCCTCCACCAGCAGCGCCGTCAGAGCCACCATGATGCGCTCGTTGAAGTCGTCGAGAGGGAAGAAGAAGACCAGGTACCCGATGACGACGATGATGAAGGTTGGCACGTAGGTGGAGGTGATGTAGAAGGTGGATAGATTGCGGAAGGTCAACTCCACCGCCTGCCCGCTGTACTTCCCCTGTTAACGAGTGAAGTGTGTGTGTGTGTGTGTTTTGTGTTTACTTAAGGGGTTAGATATCACCTAATAACTAACTAAATAAGGTTAATAAATCATACCAATACGAAAAGAAAATGTGGATGAGTCTCAAAGAAAACGAGGCAATTATAAGGGTAACTCCTGCATTCACTCACCTCATCATAGGGCACCATTTTCTCACTCTGCAGGTAGTACTCCAGTAGCTTCCTGTTGCCCAGGTAGGTAACCCCGCTGCCCTCAGGAACCAGGGCGATGTACTCCTTCGTCATGCCCAGCAGCACCACGCCCTGCACAGGAATACAGAGACAGACTGATGAAATTCTACCGGTAACGAAATGTTTGTATGAATACCAATAGATAAATTTTTACTTACAAACGTGTACATTGGTTTTCACACTGATGAGGAAGAATAGATGGATAAATAGATAGGTAGATTGACAGATAGATAGATGAATGAATATAGAGAGAAAGAGGAAGAGAACGTGAATAAAGAAATAACATGATGGAGAGCGAAAAGGTGAAGAAACAGGAACTAAAGACAGAAATAGACACATGAAGATAAAAAAAAAAAAAAAAAAATAGAAAAAAAAATAGAAAAATGAGAAAAATATACGAGAAAAAAAAAAACTAGGACACACAAATGGAGAGGAAAACAAAAGAAAAAGAAAACAGATAAAGAAAATGAAAAAAATAAAAAAAGTACATGAAATAGAGAGAAAAACGAACTTAAAGAGGAAGAAGAAAACAAACATAACGAGGAAGTGAGAAGAAAAGAAACTACCCCCTTTTAGCCCAGAAACTCCCGTGAAAGGACCACATGGTATTAAAAAAAGAAAAAAGATGCAAAAGACACACAGAGACGCACCAGCCTGCAAGTTTGCGTGTCGAAGGGGAAAGTGATGAGGTCAAACTGACATGACGTGGTGACTGTGAGCTTGTTGAGGAGCACCAGGGGGTTGTCACTGCCTGCAAACAACTCGTCTGTGGAATATCGTAGTAGTAGTAGTAGTAGTAGTAGTAGTAGTAGTAGTAGTAGTGATGGTAGTAGCAGTAACAGTATTATTATTATTATTATTATTATTATTATTATTATTATTATTATTATTATTATTATTATTATTATTATTATTATTATTAGTAGTAGTAGTAGTAGCTAGTAGTAGTAGTAGTAGTTAGTAGTAGTAGTAGTAGTAATAGAATTTAGTAGTAGTAGTAGTAGTAGTAATAGCTTTAGTAGTAGTAGTAGTAGTAGTAGTAGTAGTAGTAGTAGTAGTAGTAGTAGTAGTAGTAGTAGTAGTAGTAGTAGTAGTAGTAGTAGTAGTAGCATATATCATAGTGAAGTCTAATTTAGTAACATCTCCCTCCTCATCTATCTTCTGTCTTTCTACCTCCTATTCTGTGATCTCTATTTATCCCTTATCCTTATCAGCGAGGCGGTGGCGTTGTGGGTAAGCTGGTATGCGTAGGATCGGGCAGACGTCCATGCGTAGGTTCGAATCTCACTACGTGCCATCATTTGTCGAGTGGTTTAAAGTTACCTACATGTCACCAGGATGTCCAGGTTCTAGGTGAATTGTCTTACACCAAAGATGCGCCTGGGTGGTGATATGGGCCCTACTATGGGTACCACTATATTAAAATTGCCTGCGTCGCTGATGGGTGGAAGCTGAACACCGCTTCCCATACTCTTCAAGTTACCTACAGGCGCTGTAGCCCATAAGAAAAGTTTCTCTCTTTGTTTTCCATTACCTCCCTTTCATCCCCATTATCCCTCCCATCATCACTCTTTTTCTCATTCCTCTTCTTTTCCACTCTCTTGTTCTCTCACTTCTTTCCCTTCCTCTTCATTCCCCTTCTTTCTTTGCCTCACCCTCCTTCACCATCTCTTACAGTCCCTCACCCTCTCCTTCACCTGCTCCCTGCCTCCCTTCCTCCCATAGCCCTCCTTCCCCCAACCCGTGCCTCACCCTCCCACAGGTTCTCCTCGTCGTCAGGCAGGGGATCAGAGACGCGCAAGGCACGCAGGAGGGAGCGCCGCTCCTCCACGTCGCTGGTTGTGTAGGCGTCCCCGAAGAACTCCATCTGCGGCATCCATGGGGCGTGCTCCTCCCGCTGGTGCACGGCGTTCAGCGTCTCCTGGCTGTGCAGGTGGCGCAGGGTGACGCGCGCGTCGTGCCAGGACAGCCGCACCTCCAACTCGCACACGAATTTAAAGCCCGTCAGGTCAAAGGCACGCACGGAGAGCATGGTGATGTGCAGGGCCACGGGCACGGGGCTGCCGGGGCTTGGGCGTGGAGGCGGCGCCATCTTGTTGTAGCCGACGGGCAGCCTCAGCACACTGCACCCCGCCTCGTCTGAACCGTCGATGCAGTTCACCTCCATGTCGCAACGCCTCGCCAGATCCACGCAGCTGCCGTCGTCGCAGGAAAACTCACCCAAGTCGCAGTACGTGACACGTAGGCGCGCCTCGCCGCGTCCACACACGTCGTTGTCGAAGGTCCAGGTGTTGAGGCCCAGCGGGTAGTGCGTGGGTGAGGCCATGGCCAGCGTGGCCGTCACCTGAGGCTTGTCGTACCGCGTGAGGCGCCACGCCCCGAAGTCTCCCACGCCGGAGTCGTTGGCTGCGGGCGGCAGCTTGGTCATCAGCGAGTAGTACACGCCGCTGAAGGCCACCTCGCCGCCGCCTGCCAGCAGGAAGTACTTCTTATCGAACTCTGACTTGCTGCACAGACCTCGCACCCGCACGAAGGGCAGAGTGTGGAAGTGGCAGGCGGCGCAGCGCTCCAGATCACAGCGGCGCGGCACCCAGGAGCCCCGCGAGGCGCCCACCACGGCGCGGGTGCCCTTGAAGGCCACACACACCTCAGGCTGCTCGATGGTCATGCCTCGCCGCTGATCATAGTTGGTGTAGGTGACGGGCGTGGCTGAGGTAACGTTCAGCCACGCCTGCTGTTTCGGATTGCCCTGCACGCCTAGCCACAGCGTGTCGCCCGTGCCGTCGCCGCAGCCCGCCGCTGAGGCCGCTGCCAGCTCGAACAGTGCCGCGTTCTCGGAGGGGTTGTGCGGCACGGCCATGGTGCCGCCCAGTACGTGGCATATTTGCTGCGCCTCGCGGAACAGCCGCGGCTCTGGAAACACCACGTGGAAGGCTTCGCCCCGCAGGTTACAGGGCGGCGGCGCCAGCAAAGTGGCACCGCGCACCTCGAAGTCGCCCGTCACGTTAGAGAAGTCAATGAGTGGCTGCTCCAGAGTGTTTGGTGCCCGGCACGCCGTGATGGCCTCCATCTGAACCTGGGGCAGCACCACGTCGTACACACGGAGGTCCCCCACGGAGCCACGCAGACTCTGGAACTCATTGAAGCCTCCCCCGGGTGAGTCCTGCTCCTGCCCCACGAAGAGACTGCCACCCCCCGCCACGCGCATCTCTCCGCCCCCCGCCACCAGCGTGCCATCGTGGCCGGCTCGGAGATGGCCGTCCTGCACCACGTGGTTCTCGCGCGTGTGTAGGTCCACGGCCAGACAGAAGGAGGACCAGCGCCGTAGCGTGAGCTTGACGCTCACGTCCAGCGACCACCGGTGCTGGCAGCACACCAGTGACACCTCCTGCTTCTCGTAGTTCAACCCTGGGGCGGCGCAGGGCCAGGCGGTGAAGGGGAGAGGAATAAAGAGACATGAATGTTTGAAATGTGTGTATCCCATTTGTGTGTGTATGTGTGTGTGTGTGTGTGTGTGTGTGTGTGTGTGTGTGTGTGTACATATATACTGCTCACTTTAATTAACAATCGGATAACACACACAGACACACACACACACACACACACACACACACACACACACACACACACACACACACACACACACACACACACACACACACACAC
>NC_059259.1:5358645-5366145 GCF_017591435.1 Portunus trituberculatus
TGTACTGAGGAGGTTAATCAGCATCACCTGTGCTTGATTGATAATACCTGATCTACACCTGTGCTCATTTACTGACACCTATTTGCCTATTTCACCTATTTACAGTCATCTGCGCTTGAATATTACTCTTCACTACACCTGGGGAGATTAATTGATGTTTTAATTGTTTACACCTGTGACTTACTTGTGCTGATGGTAGAGCTCACCTGTGTTTAATTTGTGCTGCCCTCACCTGTATACACCCTCACACTCACACTCTCTCGCTCTCACCTGTCACACATCTTGCCTCGAGTACCTCCTGCTAGTGTGTGTGACTCACTACTACACACACACACACACTCTCTCTCTCTCTCTTGCTTTCCCTCACTTTTCTCTCCCCTCATCCGCTCCCCTCTCCCTCTCCCTCTCCTTTTCCCACTATTCCTCTTTCTCCTTCCCCCTTCACGCCTCTCTCACCTTTTCCTCCTCCCCTTCCTCCCTCTCTCCCTCCTCCTTGACTCTCTCCCTCCTCCTTGAATCTCTCTCCTCTCTCTCTCTCTCTCTCTCTCTCTCTCTCTCTCTCTCTCTCTCTCTCTCTCTCTCTCTCTCTCTCCGTCCCCATTTCTACTTGTGAAGGTGAATGAACTGACCATTTCTCTTATTTTTCTCCTCCTCCTCCTCCTCCTCCTCCTCCTCCTCCTCCTCTTCTTTCTCCACTATAGGCCTTCTCCAATTTATTCACGAGGTTCGGAGGAAGGAAGAGTGAGATTATATTTCTCTCTCTCTCTCTCTCTCTCTCTCTACATTAACGCACAATATGGGGTGAACAAGTCAACAAAAACAACCAATGCATAAATAAAACAGCAAATACATAATGCAATTTGTCACATTTTTACGTCGCCAATTTGAAAAGAAAATGTGTTTATAGGATGACTAAAGAAAAACATCTAAAAAAAAAAAAAAGAAGTCGGAATTCTGCGGAAACGACTTGTGGAGGAAATAGTGAGAAAGGAACTTAATAATGAAACGGAGAAAGGAAAGCATAGTAGTTAGATAATAGAAACGAGAAATAGACGAAAAAAAAAAAAAAAAGAACAAGATGGAAAAATAATATGAAAGTTTATCTTATGCTTACTTGATGAAAGGGAGAAAAGAAAACATTATGAAAGGGAGAAAGGACAGCTTAGTATTTAGATAATAAAAATGAAAAAAACAGACGAATAAAAAAATGAACAACAGCAAGAAGGAAAAAAAGTATACGAATTTATTTTATGGTTAGTTTACATCCGGTTTCCATTTCAAGTTTTCTGGAACCTAAATGTCAAAATCTCATTATTCATGGGGCCTTTCTGATCAGAAGAAATTAGAACTGAACTTTAACAGGACACGTCAAGGTAATATAGGCTAAGCTCAAATAACACGTTCTTTTAAATAACACGTTTTCAGCAACACCTTTACCCTAGTTAGACTTCAAATATTATTGTAGTTATCAGTGTGTGCGTACTTTACCACAGCATCAGCAGTCTGCCGCTTGTTAGGGAGCAGGGAGGGGCGAGAAAGCAGAAGGGAGGAGAGACTACGAATAGAATAAAAAAAGAAAAGAAAAGAAATGAAAAGAAAAGAAAAAGGAAAACAAAGGCAAGATTTAAGTGGATATACGAAGTAAAGATAGATGAGAAAGCAGAAGGAAGGAAAGACTACGAGTGAAAAAATTGATAGATAAAAAAAATAAATAAATAAAAGCACGGTCTAGAGAGAGAGAGAGAGAGAGAGTGTGGCGGAGTGGGGGAAGGCGTGATGTGTACATGAAGTGGGGGGAGCGTGGATGGGCCTCGCTCGTCATTGTTGCTTCTATTATTGTCGTTGTTAGTATGTATTTACAAGGACGAGGAGTAGCAAAATAGAAAAGAAAATGGAGGTCAAGGAAGAGGAGGAGGAGAGTAAGAAAATAGAAAAGAAAATGGAAGAGAAGGAAGAGGAGGAGGAGAGTAACAAAATAGGAAAAAAAAAAATGGAGGAGGAGGAGGAGGAGGAGGAGAAGATGGGAGTAAAAACGTGGTCACAATAATATTTAGTTTAATTCAATTCTGTATTTCTATTATATTTAAGAGACAAAACAAGAAAAAGACAATATTTAGTTTAGTTTTAATTTCTCTGTCCTTCAATGCTATATTCATAAGGCGCAATATAAGGAAGACGATATTAATTCTAGTATCGTCCTTAATAACGTCTTTCTATGCAATACGAGGCAGAAGGGGAGATAGATCAAATTTAGCGTAGTATCCACTTTCAATGCTTGTTTTCTATGTAATATTCGCGAGATGGTAGAAAACGAGTAATATTTTGTTCAGTTTCCCCTTCAAATCACAATAACGTCTTTCTATGCAATACGAGGCAGAAGGGGAGATAGATCAAATTTAGCGTAGTATCCACTTTCAATGCTTGTTTTCTATGTAATATTCGCGAGATGGTAGAAAACGAGTAATATTTTGTTCAGTTTCCCCTTCAAATCACCATTACGGGAAATAGTTTGGCTGATGTTTTTCTTCAAGTAGACCATTTTTTTTTCCTTTCTTTTTTTTCAAGTAGCCGTTTTTTGTATCCTTTTTCTCTTTTTTTTTTTCTTTGTGTGGCTCTTTTGTACATAAAAAAGATAGTATATATGGAGCATTCTATTCAACATTCATAGGTGTCTGCAGGTGTAAAGACGCATTGGTAAACCTGGCCATGTGAAACAATAATAGGTAAAGAATTTTTAATTGTGTTTTTATGCAATTTTTTTTCACAACCACTACTATCACCACCTTCATTCCTACAACCACTACTACTATTGCTACTGAAAGTTTTGGTGCCCTGTAAGACTCCTCTGTGGTGGACGAGAGTTTTGTGGATTAATGAAAGGTACATTTTTTTCACTATGTTCACTATAACCACCACCACTTCCACCACAAAACCACGTAATATGCGAAGATCCCATAGTAGTAGTAGTAGTAGTAGTGGTGATGGTGGTTGTTGTTTGCTAGTCAATTAATGTTTCTAAGCGATAAACAGAAGAATTGCTTTATGAGAAGTGAGGGAAAACAAATGACAGGAAATGGAAAACGAGGAAATCTATCGTCCATTCAGAAATTAAGAGCAACATCAATAATAACGCTATAGTCTCTCTCTCTCTCTCTCTCTCTCTCTCTCTCTCTCTCTCTCTGTGTGTGTGTGTGTGTGTCCACCTTTACATCCAAATACCTATGAACTTAAATTAAAATACACATAATTAATTCACCTGGCAAATTAAAGTCAGGTTATTGTGATCTCCCGGCACGCACCTGCCCATTCACCTGCACCTGGGAACCCAACTCACCTGCCCAAGCCTTCCCCGCGAAAATTAATTACCGCAAAATATTTCTATGCTTTCGTTTCGTTGCAATTATTAGATTCCGCAAAATTTTGACTCTGCTACGATTCTTAATAATAATTGGAGAGAGAGAGAGAGAGAGAGAGAGAGAGAGAGAGAGAGAGAGAGAGAGAGATATGCGAGGAAAAACATGTGGGAAGATGAAAGAGTTTATTAAGAAAATGATAAAAAAAAAGATTGAAAAAGTGAGAAAATGAAAAAAAAATTGTAAAATTAATAAAATAAACATGAATCTAGAGAGAAGGTGAGGGAAGGAGAAAAGAAAGGAATAGGAGGGAGAGGAGAGAAATGGGAAGTAGGGAAAAGAATAAGGAAGGAAGAGAGAGGGAGGGAGGAAGGGAAAGATAAGTAAAAGTGGATAAATTGAGAGAGAGAGAGAGAGAGAGAGAGAGAGAGAGAGAGAGAGAGAGAGAAATGAATAAATTGAAAGAAACAAGAAAGGAAGGAAAGAAGAGAGAAAGAAGGAAAATGAGAGACAGGGAAGATGAACAAGGGAGAAAGAGAAGAGAGAAAAAGAGAAAATAAAATAGGAAGAGATGGAAGAGAGGCAACAAAAAGGAGAGGAAAGGAGGGAGAGAAGAGAGGGAGTAGGGAGAGCATGGAAGGGGGGGGGGGGATAAAAGCAAGGGATTGTGGGATTTCCATAATCGGTGCTGTTCATTCGAAAGGCAACTGTGCATTTAGTTGTGATGAGTTTCCCGCGGTGACTGCTCCATTTTCTTTTTTTTCCTTCCTGTCCTTAACTTTTCAAATATCGCAGGAATTCGTCAATAAATCGCTAATATCATAATCCTCCAAGCTTCATCAATGCTTCCTGGTTCATTTACATCCATCAATAAGTAGAAATAACACATAAAACGAAAGTATATATTGAAAACTATATGCCAGTCCAAAATATATTAGTCAGCCATATAATTATTTCGTTTTTTTATTATTTTTTAAAGGTTAACTTGTATAGATTTATTTTTTTAGTTATTTATATATTATTATCTCCTTTCTGTCATGAGTGTCGTAGTTTTCTCCTCACTTGGTCCAGGGAACAAGATAGAGGGCATAAAAAAAGGAGGTAGGGAGGCGGAGAGTAAGGACATTGGTACAGAAATTAGTGTTGTTGTTGTTGTTGTTGTTGTTGTTGTTATTTATAGACTATTACTACTAGTGCTACTACTACTACTACTACTACTGCTACTACTACTATTTCTTTTAACTTTATTTATCTTCCTATAATCATTTTCTTGTTCTTGTTCTTCTTTTTTCAATATTTTGTTCACCTCCTCCTCCTCCTCCTCTTTCTCCTCCTCCTCCTTCTACAAATACTATTACTACTACTACTACTACTACTACATCTACTACTACTACTACTACTACTACTACTACTACCACCACCACCACAACAACAACAACAGCCTCTTAATACTCAATGTTCCTTTAAGATCAAACTCCTCTGCTGATCCCTTTGAATGTGTCTGAATAATGGAATCTAATTAAATGAACGTCACGTGATGAGGAGAGAGAGAGAGAGAGAGAGAGAGAGAGAGAGAGAGAGAGAGAGAGAGAGTGTGTAAAGAGAATGAGTCAACAGGAGATACGGGAGAGGAGGAAGAAGAGAGGAGGAGGAGGAATAGAGGAAGAGGAGGAGGAGGAGGAGGAGAAGGAGGAGGAGAGGGAAGAGGTGGAGGAGGAGGAGGAGGAAGAGACAAGAACATAAGGAAATTAAAAAAAGATAAGACAAAATAGAAAAATAAATGAAAACGTAATGATTCTCTCTCTCTCTCTCTCTCTCTCTCTCTCTCTCTCTCTCTCTCTCTCTCTCTACCTTCCTCCTCCTCCTCCTCCTCCTCCTCCTCATAATCCATCTCTCCCTTCATCTTCCTTTATCCTCTCCATACATCTTTCCCTTCCCTCCTATTTACCTCCTCTCCTCCACTCCCACTCCACTACTCCATTTCTCCAACTCCTCTCCCATTTACCTCACTATTTCCGGAGAGGGATTGAGAGTGGGAGGGGAAAATATGAAAAAAATAAGGAAATTTGCTAAGATATTCCGTGTTGTGGAAGAAAAAACAGAATATTCCACTTTATTATTTACGTGACTTTTTTTTTTTTTTGTCATGTGTGTGTGTGTGTGTGTGTCTGTGTGTGTAAAATTGATAATGATAAGAAGCCGTTTATCTAAATTGCAGAAAAATATACAAAAATTTGACAAGCTTAAGACTAGAACACTCTTTTTATTAATCGCCCCACGGTGGGAATCTGGAGAGGTGGTGTGCAAGGTAAAAATAAATACGATAAGGTAACTACAGCACCCTCCTCCTCCTCCTCCCCCACGAACCTCCACCTCGCTGTAGTAGATCTAGAGATGGAGGGAGAGAGAGAGAGAGAGAGGTCCTTATTCAGAAACGCTTTATTCTCTCACCATGCCAGTTTTCAAAGGCCACAGAGCAATTAGCAGAGTTCTAAACGCAATTTATCCTGTTATTAATGCAGAAACCTTGTTAACATGGCACTAGAATTAGAGAAAGACCCTCAAAAATCCGTGTCATTTCAACTAGAACTCTTTAAAGATAGTGAGGTGACGCTTAGAAGTGTTTCAGAATACGAGAGAGAGAGAGAGAGAGAGAGAGAGAGAGAGAGAGAGAGAGAGAGAGGTGGGAAAAATATAATCTTTAAAGAAAATCATCTGTATGTATGGTAAACTTTAAAATTACATGATGGTGGGGACATTTTTATTTTACCTTGGTGGTATTGGCGTGCGCGGTGCCTTTGAGGGCGTTATCTTGCTTGTATGTCGCGTGGCACTGGCCGGACGAGGCACGTGAAGGAGGGAGCAGGTGGTGAAGGAATGGGTGACGCAGCAGGCCCCTTCCAAGGTTCCCTAGGGCTTCTCGGTGGTCACTGGTCACGGCGCCTTCATAGTTGTATTCCCTTTTTTTTACATTCTCCAGCTATGTGTGTGTGTGTGTGTATGTGTGTATGTGTGATTACTCGATCTCTCTCACACACACGAGTAAACTACCATCTACAATTGCCTATAGTTTACTTGTCTGTGTTTACCTGAAGCTATTGGAACACGTTAAAATGAAGTCACTGGATGTTTACGCGTCTCACACCTGCGATGTTGCAATGGTGACAAAAGCGTATATACACATTAGTTTAGTATGTTTTCATCGTCCCTCTGTGATCTAACCCCCCGCTTGTCTCGCGTGTTATGTATCGTACCTACAATTATCGTACGCGGCAACACGAGCTACAAAAAATAAGACATGGCATCCCACATTAATTTCACCTTATCCGATAGTCTAATGATGGTAAAATGTCACGGGTATCTCTTTTTCTATGGATTTCCTATAATTTGTAACCGTATGGGGGTATTAAACTGTGGCTGACGCAGGTTTGACTAACATAGGCACGCTCAACAACACAAATGGATATATTTCACCTAATACTTTGTTCTATTGATGCCAAAACACATAGATAAATTTTACGAGTATCTTCCATTTCTCTTATTTTTCTTTTTTTAATCTGTAAGTCTACGAGATTTATGTTTTAAGAGTATATTCAGAATTCTTGCCAATGATCAGCACATGAGCGGTGGATCTTGACGTAACACACCGTTCATAATGATAGCAGGAGGTATGAACTAATCTATTCTACTATTTATGTGTCACTTCTAAGCCAGCAGTTCGTGAAATTTGGCTTTTTTTTTGGGGTATCATTCAAAATTTCCAGCTATTGACTACACGACTAACTTTGGCTTCCGCTTCCTATCCCTTCCTTCCTTCCCTGAGGCCAGAGCGCATCGAGATCTCAGACGGGGAGTGTTGCGCAACCAGTCCTCTCCATTAAGTCTATTTTATACCCTTTTTTTGAGTGTTAATACGTCTTAAGCCTTCCTGGTGAGTGCTGCTGAGGCTACGCGGGAGCTGAGTAAGTGCTGAGTAATTTAAAGTAGTTCTATATAGGAGATAAATGCTTAAATATGGTGTCACTATTTAGTTAACTATTTAATTGCTCGTTGTGATTCGAGTGTTTTTTTAATTTTCTTTATGTTTGTGTTGTTCATGACGGTAACCAACAGTGTTTTGGTAAGGATTTTGTGTTTCTAAGTGTGT
>NC_059259.1:5371145-5373645 GCF_017591435.1 Portunus trituberculatus
AAGAGAAAGAGAAGGAGAGGAAGGAGGAGAAGGACGAGGAGGAGTAGGACGAGGAGGAGTAGGAAGAGAGGAGGAGTAGGAAGAAGAGGAGTAGGAAGAAGATATAATAAATGTTTGAAAGTATGTATTCCCTCCTTTATTTTCCTCTTTTTCCTGTCCTCCTTCCTCTCCTTCCCTCTAGACACGCTTTCTTCTTCTATTTTTACTGTGTATGTGACCTCGCCCTCTCCTTTCCTTTCTCCTTCACTATTCCTCTCCTTTCCTTTCTCCTCTCTTCACTATTCTCTCTCTCTCTCTCTCTCTCTCTCTCTCTCTCTCTCTCTCTCTCTCTTCTCTCTTTCTGTTCTCTGCTTCTTTCATCTCACCATCATCATCATCATCTCTCTCATCATCTCTCTATTTTTTTGCCTCTCTCTCTCTCTCTCTCTCTCTCTCTCTCTCTCTCTCTCTCTCTCTCTCTCTCTCTCTCTCTCTCTCTCTCCCTCTCTCTCCTTCCTTGCACCTGTTGTCGTCTCATAATAAGACTGATGTAATGGGAGAAAAGTCTGTGTGTGTGTGTGTGTGTGTGTGTGTGTGTGTGTGTGTGTGTGTGTGTGTGTGTGTGTGAGTGAGTGAAGGAGAGCTATGCAAATGGAATTCTCAAGTTGTAAAGAAAAAAAAAAACGAGAAAAGTAGATAACATGAAAACAAAATGCAAAACGTAAAGGAAAAATGAAAGAAATGTTTAATTGAGGTACAAGACTTTTTTTTAAATTTTCTTCATTTTTTTCATATTTTTCGTTCGTTTTGTTTTGTGGATCTATTTTCTTAACAGTTTCCTCTTGTTTTCGTTTTCTGATTTTCTATTCTCCAGTTTGTTATTTGATTTTTCTTGTTGTTTCTATCATTAACACTTTCCCTTCTCTTTCATTTGTTTACCTCCTCCTCCTCTTCCTCTTCCTCTTCCTCTTCCTCTTCCTCTTCCTCTTCCTCTTCTTTCTGTACTCTTCACCTTTTCTTCCTTCTCGTAAACTTTTCTTCGTCTTCGTCTTCTTCTTGCTCCTTTTTCTTCTTTTCTTCCTCTTCTTTTTCTTTATTTTCTTTACAATTTACATAGTTACCATCACATTTACCCCATTTTCATTATTTTCCTGGTTTGCATCATTTACCTTTCATTTACCTTAATATACAAACACCCACGCACATTTCTCTCGTCATTTACATTGTTACCGGCGAAAGAAGATGCTGCCTGTCATTTTCGCGTCCTATGAAGAAGAAAAATAGCTATTATGAATAACAACGAGCCTTTATAATGAAGGAGGAACGTGAGGGAGCGAAGGTGATGTAATTTATAATGAGGGAAAGCCGGAGAAATGGTGGGAGGTGAGGAGGGGAGGGAGAAGGACAGGGAAGGGGGGATGAGGGAGGAAGAAAGAAAGGAGAGATAAGTTTTAATGTGTAGCTTGACGGAAGAGAGAGAGAGAGAGAGAGAGAGAGAGAGAGAGAGAGAGAGAGAGAGAGAGAGAGAGAGAGAGAGAGAGAGAGAGAGAGATTACAGGTGTAGTAAGGAGAGAGAGAAAAGGAGAGAATATTGTGAGGTGAGGTAAATGAAAAGGAAGATGAGAGAGAGAGAGAGAGAGAGAGAGAGAGAGAGAGATAGAGAGAGAGAGATAGAGATTAATAAACACATTTCATAACACATTCATCTTTTAAACCACCGGACAATGACACACACACACACACACACACACACACACACACACACACACACACACACACACACACACACACACACACACACACACACACACACACACACATCTTAGACAGACAGACAGACAAACAGACGGACAGACACACGGAATATTTCAAAACACTTCCATTTCCGCCAGGTGAAGTGCAATGAATAACGGAGCGACTGACATCTGTTTCTCTTTATTACACCAGCACATTAGGAAAGCTTACTTCACTGGGGGGGGTGGTGAGGAGGAAAAAAAAAAAAAGAAAATTAAGTTGATCTCTGAAACTGCTTCTGGAGTAGTAGTAGTAGTAGTAGTAGTAGTAATAGAAGTGTTAGCTGAAAGATAAGGAAAAAAAGTAAAGAAAAGTAGGAAAATAAGTTTAACGAGAGAAAATGGAAGACGAATAGCATAAACACATAAAAAATAAAGGTGGTAATAAGGATGGGAATAATAATGAGAACAAGGAAGAAGGAGGAGGAGGAGGAGGAGGAGGAGGAGGAGGAGGAGGAGGAGGAGGAGGAGGAGGAGGAGGAGGAGGAGGAGGAGGAATTGTGGTGAAAATGAAGGCGTTGGAAGCTGTAATGGTAAAGGTGGTGGTGTTAGTGGTGTGTGATGGTTGTGAAGGAGGAGGAGGAGGAGGAGGAGGAGGAGGAGGAGGAGGAGGAGGAGGAGCACACCTGGGTCACCGTACTCGGCAGGTTAATGAGCTGCCAAACTTGAGCGTGGCGCGCACTAACGAGAGGACGCCACTGCCTAACAAGGTAATTAGAGTAGTTAGT
>NC_059259.1:5376145-5401145 GCF_017591435.1 Portunus trituberculatus
TTGTGTCTTTATTCTCTTTCTCATTCTAAATTATTCCTCCTTTTCTTTTTTGTCCCACTACCACCACTACCACCATCTCCTCCTCCTCCTCCTCCTCCTCCTCCTCCTCCTCCTCCTCGTCTTCATCTTTCTCGTCCATCTTTTCCCTCTCCTTCAATTGTTATGCATCAAATATTGAGACGCACAGTCATATTTCACTCACCGTCTGTTGGTTTCGACTGCAAATAAACGATAGAAGGTAAAAACGATATAACCACACATTCATTAAGGGAAGCTCAGTCACAGATGCACAGAATGATGCACGCTATTCTCCGGTCTTCACGAGTGACTGCCGCATGTTGGTACAGTGGAACCATGCGTGCTTTGGGATCCGAGGGGTCTCCAAGCGCACGGGTTCGAATCCTGTCCACGGTCCGAGTGTAGGTTGGGCTTCCTCACTCAGGGCAATGGTTTCCTAGCGGGTGGACTTTGAGATAGGAGATACACTAAAAAGTATGCTCTTTAGTCCAGAAATCCTTAAGCTGTATACAATCGCTAATAGTAACCTGAATAAATATGAAGACGAGTCATGGTACTGAAGGGGTTAATTTGGGATTCTTTAAATTAGTCTAAACTTCATTCTACGTTGGGTTATTATTCTTGAAAAAAATGTTGTCAATGATAATGGCGGGGATAATCACACTTGACCATGAAGTTTGTGCTACCTGAAAAGAAATAAAAAGAGAACGCGTATAAGTTGAATTTAGCGAGTTTTTATCCTGCACTATTTAATGTTTGCTTAGTCACGACACGCAACGAACTAAGCGTGAGATGCTCTTCGGCGTGTCTTGTACGGTCTCCAGGCTTTACTTAATTGGTTCACCTTGCCGGGCGTCAGGCAGCCAGGTAGAGAAAACACGGCCAGCAAACACCACACACTCACACCTAACACACTGCGGCGACCAGGATATCAGACACCACCCTGTTATGCTCTCTAAACCAGACTTTATCCAATCTGTCTTCTAAACTAACCTAACCTAACCTTAACTTAAAGCTCACCTAACCTAACTGCCTAATCCTGAAACTGGGTCTAATCTAACTTTATTCTTATATCCTTACTTTACCTTACGATATCTTACCTTACGATACCTTACGATACCTTACGATACCTTACGATACCTTACGATACCTTACGATACCTTACGATACCTTACCTTACCTTACGATACCTTACCATACCTTACCTTACCTTACTAAACCTAACGTTATCAAATCTACCCATATCAAAACCAGCTCAACCCAAGATTTTACATCAACAACCACACACAGTTAACTTCTAATCTCAGCATCAACATACACTTTTATCTCGTGACCCTTCAATGTATGGTTAATATTTACCCATTTAGATCTTCACCTTTCAGACCACCAATCTTTTAAGCATGTCTTCTGAGCTTCTCTCCTCTTCAGTGCATCTTAACCCCGTTCCAGTTAACCTTTAAAGTCCCTTCCCCTCATAAACTTTGCATTCTATCTCACCTGCTGCTGCTCCTCTTTATTTGATCCTAACCTCCTCCTCCTCCTCCTCCTCCTCCTCCTCCTCCTCCTCCTCCTCCTCCTCCTCCTCCTCCTCCTCCTCCTCCTCCTCTTCTTCGTCTTTTGCAGCCTCCGCCTTCTCTTCTTTCTGTACTCTTCACCTTTTCTTCCTTCTCGTAAACTTCTTTTATTCGTCTTCGTCTTTTCTTGCTCCTTTTTCTTGTTTTCTTCCTCTTCTCCTCTTTCTCTTCTCCTCCTCTTTTCCCTTCTCTTTCTTTCCTCTTTCCCTTTCTCTTCACCCCTTTTCATCCTTCTCCCCATCCTTCTCCTTCGCCTCCTCCTCCTTCTCCTTCTCCTTCTCCTTCTCCTTCTCCTTCTCCTTCTCCTCCTTCTCCTTCTCCTTCTCCTCCTTCCCTCCTCCTTCCCTCCTCCTTCTCCTTCTCCTCCTTCTCCTCCTCCTTCTCCTCCTCCTCCTCCTCCTCCTCCTCCTCCTCCTCCTCCTCCTCCTCCTCCTCCTCCTCCTCCTCCTCCTCCTCCTCTGCCGAATATAAATGCATTAGCCAAAATAAACACAAGAAAACACCTTTGTCTGAGGCACGAGACGCCGGAGGGGAAGTTTGAACACAAAGCAATGGCTGGCTGGCTGGCTTGGCTGGCTTGGGTGGCTTGGCTGGCTTTGTACACGAGAAGTGGAGGGCGAGAAAAGCGTTGAAATTAAAGGATATTTGTGTTTTGTTTCGTAATGTTTATTTTTTTCTCACTGGAAAACTTAAACTCTGAAGCGACCATGAGGTTAAAGATAAGTTAAATATATGTCTATTTTTAGGTTTTGTTACTCTGTGTGTGTGTGTGTGTGTGTGTGTGTGTGTGTGTGTGTGTGTGTGTGTGTGTGTGTGTGTGTGTGTGTGTGTTTTCTGCAACTGTCAGTCGATTGGGCAAAAAGGTAGTATTTGTAATAGTAGCATTTTTTATTAATTTTATTTTTCTATTTTAAGAGGTTCATTGTTACTCTTGATATAAAAAAAAAAAACAGATTACGAGTTGTTTTCTTTCTGGTATTCCCGGTTTTTCTATTGGAGTGTGCCAGAAATGCTGATTCTTTGAAAATTAATCTAACTTGTTTTTCGTTCTCTATCTGTGTGCACCAAAAATACCCAGTTTAAAAAATGGAAATTGGCTCTTTTTACGCCTTTTGTTTGTTCGAGATTGCTAGGAATTGTGTTTGTTACCTGCTGCTGCTGCTCCTCTTTATTTGATCCTAGCCTCCTCCTCCTCCTCCTCCTCCTCCTCCTCCTCCTCCTCCTCCTCCTCCTCCTCCTCCTCCTCCTCCTCCTCCTCCTCCTCCTCCTCCTCCTCTTCCTCCTCCTCCTCCTCCTCCTCCTCCTCCTCCTCCTCCTCTTCCTCCTCCTCCTCCTCATTTCTAACTTAATTATGGCAGCAGCAGCAGTAGTAATAACAGCAGCACCAGCAGCAGCAGTAGTAAAAAAGTAGTCGTAGTAGTAGTAGTAGTAGTAGTAGTAGTAGTAGTAGTAGTGGTGGTGGTGGAAGTTGTAAAATTAGAAGTAGTAGTAAAAGTAGAAGTAGTTATAATAGTAGTACTTATGTAGTCAAGCCCACAATCTATCTTTCTCCTACTTTTTCACTCCTTCTTCCCATCCACATTCTCTTACCTACCTTTTTTTTTCTTTCCTTCACCCCTTAAAAAAAAAAAAAAAAATAGTAGCATTATCACAGAACAAACAATAAATGAAGTATAGAATTTACATGCCACACTTGAGCTTCATCAGTTCTTCGTTCCTTGTGGTGGGAACAATAAGCGATGGTTGGACATTCTCGCCTAACTTTGCTCTCCCAGCGTACCTAAGCTCGGGAATTCCAGCTGGTCCCAGGCGGCACTCACGACAGAGCGGGCAGGAAGGGAGGAGCGTCAGTGTCTTATGGTTGGGGGGAAGGAGTGTTGACGCTGTTGTTTCCTCTGACAGTCGTACCCTGTCCCTCTGGTGTTTGTGATGTATATTTCCTGAGACTTCTTTTCCTCCTCTGTCTTCTTCTTCGTCTTCTTCTTCTTCGTCTTCGTCTTCGTCTTCGTCTTCGTCTTCGTCTTCTTCTTCTTCTTCTTCTTCTTCTTCTTCTTCTTCTTCTTCTTCTTCTTCTTCTTCTTCTTCTTCTTCTTCTTCTTCTTCTTCTTCTTCTTCTTCTTCTTCTTCTTCTTCCTATTCTCTTTCTCTTTCTTCTCCTCCTTCTCCTTCTCCTTCTCCTTCTGGTCCTTGATATTCTCCTTCCGTTTTTGTGTATTGCTCTCTCTCTTCCCTCCTCTGTTCTATTTATGTGTCAGTCTCTCTCTCTCTCTCTCTCTCTCTCTCTCTCTCTCTCTCTCTCTCTCTCTCTCTCTCTCTCTCTCTCTCTCTCTCTCTCTCTCTCTCTCTCTCTCTCTCTCTCTCTCTCTCTCTCTCTTATTGAGCAATTTTTGTTTTTGTTTTCTTTTTATCTTTTCTTTTTCTTACTGAGCATTTTATTGTTTTCTTTCTTTGTTTTCTTTTTTCATGTTTTTTTTTTGTTCATGACTTGAGCTTGTGTTTTTTAAGTTGTTTTTTTCTCGTTTTACTTTTTCTTTCATATATTTTCTATCTTTTTTTTTAAACTCGTATTTATTTCACACTTGCATGGTTGTTTATCTTCTACTACTACTACTACTACTACTACTACTACTACTACTACTACTACTACTACTACTACTACTACTACTACTACTACTACTACTACTACTACTACTACTACTACTACTACTTTCTTTGTATTTATTTTCATTATTCTTTCCCTTCATTCATCAATTTTTTTTCCCTTCTGTCATAAGAGTGTATTCTGGATCTCTTTGTTTTCTTATAAGGCAACAGTAACGACGATTCTTCCTCTCATTGGTGTCTTAATTATATATCCTTGTGAGAGCATCACTATTATCACGAAAACACTAGTTAGAATCTGATTACCTGATACTAAATATCATGTAACCACCTTCATAATACGCTAAAAACTACCAATTAAATCGATAAGATATGAAAATAATCTCAAAAAAACATTCTTGGAAATTCTATTAACTTCTATTGAACTATTAATCCCTTTAGTACTGGAACACATTTTTACTTTGATTTGTGTACGATTAGACTATTTTATTGACATTAAGAAGGGTCTATGAAGGTCAGAAGATTAATGGCCACAGCCTTTACTATTTCAATCCCCAACAAAGTTTCAAAACTATAAAATCACCAAATAGCAAGCAGAATGAATATAGAAACACGTCATGGTACTCAAGTATTTAAACTACCACTAGAAAAACAAAGAAAACATGCTTGAAAACTCCCAGCTTCCACTAGACCCTGTTAATGATGAGGTGCTGAAAAATAGAGAAATAAGTTAACTCCCTTTTCTCTCTTGGTAAGGGCGGGAGAGGTCGAGACGCGTCGTCCACATGGGATCGATACTCTTGGGAGGTGACGTAAGAGAAAGTACAGGTGTGGGTTGGCTTAACTGTCTGCCTTTACACTCCCTTGCTCGTTCTACTTCACTTGCCTTACTCAGCTATGAAAAAAAAAAAGTTAAATTCGACACGAGTATAAAGGTGTGAGATAACTCTGCTAACATTTCGCCTTTTTACATTCACACAAAAAGTTTAGTCCCCAAGATTAAATACCAGTAGTTTCTCGTTGTTATCTGCTTGTACGTCTATCATCCTGTCACAGCTCGCTTGTTTTGCACGTCCAAGAAGTTCAGACATGCCATTTTTTGTTAAACTTTGGGTTATTTTCCGGGCCTTGAGTGCTTGGTGATTGGTGCTCCGTTTGATTTGCGCGTAAGATATTCATGGAGGTCTGGAAGAGAGTGTTGCGTCATTGTACTGAAGTTGTAATAGTTGTCTGTTAAGCTAAGTGTCTAAGAGATGTGGTTGAAAAATGGACACACACACACACACGCACACACACACACACACACACACACACACACACACACACACACACACACACACACACACACACACGATTCCTTTGTTTCGAAATACGCAAGCACTTTCATTAAAAAAAAAAAATGCACAAGACGTAGTTGAAAAGTAACACATGACAAAAGGAAAGAAAATAAGAAAAGGACTTTCGTAATTGGTTTGAAGTTACAAGTCATGAGAATTTAGAATTACCTGTTATCTGAAGAGCTTGGTGTTCTTCCATTTTGGGTGGATGTAAAAAAACAGATACTAAGACGGTGGTGCTAAAATCCCTATCATGAACTGCTAAGCCTTTCATTATCGCGACACCTGTCATGTTAGATTCTGGAACCTTTAGAAGACTTTGCTGAGTTTCGGATGATACTTTCATGCCATTAAAGGTTAAAAATCATCACTAGTTACTTCAGCATTACGATTACAGCCATGTTTACCTGACATTATAATTCTTTGCCGTTTTACAGTGGAACCATGCGTGCTTTGGGCTCCGAGGGGTCTCCAAGCGCACGGGTTCGAATCCTGTCCACGGTCCGAGTGTAGTTGGGGTTTCTCACTCGGGGCAATGGTTTCCTAGCGGGTGGGCTTTGAGATAGGAGGTACCACAAAAAAGTATCCCCTGTAGCCCAGAGTTCCCGTTAAAAGCCCTCATGATGTAAATAAAAAAGAAAAAAAGGGAGTAGCAGGCCCTTACAGTAATAAAAAGGCTTTATGATAAGACTTTACAACAGCAAGAAGACTTTACTTATAACACAAAAATACTTTACTGTAATATAACAAGAATTCGATAACAAGAACAATTTGTAACAAGAACACTATAGAACAACAATTACTTTACAATAACAATAGATTTTTATAATGACAATAAGACTGCAAAAAACTAAGACTTTTCTCAATAATAAGACTTTTCCGAGTGTAATCCTTGACTGACTTGTGCACTGTCTTGAAGCAACAAACACCACCAAAACACTGCTTGCTTTTATCTTTTCTCTTTCTCCAAATTTTCATCCCCTGCTGAAAAAAAAAAGAATTAAAAAAAGAAAAACATAAGAATATCAACTTTAAATGCAAAAAGTAAACACAAGAACAAACAACACTACACTAAAAGACTCTTTACTTTTCTTTTTTTTTTCCCTTTTTCCAAATTTTCATCCCATGCTCAAAACAAAGTAAAAAAAAAAAAACAACTTAAAACTAACAACTATGAATAAAAAAAAAACGTAAAAACAAGCAACATTTTCGAGGACTAGCATTGAAGTAGTCAAATTTTTAACCTTTTCTTGTACCTTCGGTCTCACATCACAAAATACACATTATTTTCGCACGTGGTTGAAAAAAAGGGTGACAAAACACTAATTCACCTTGTCACAGAGGTAAATGTGCGAGAGAGGGTTGCTGTAGCGTCATGTTGAGTCAATACGGGGAATAATTATGGAAATGAGCGTGATTAGGGCCAAGGTTATGCTCCGTGGGAAGGTATGTGCGCAGATTAACGAGACTAATTGCAGGTGAGCAGGTGGGAGGAGTGAAAAACGTGAAGGTGTGTTTCTTTATGAGAGTTTTCATTCATCATTTCGTGGTGGAATTTCTAAACGAGGAAATCTATATGTATATTTTAAGTTTCTCTCTCTCTCTCTCTCTCTCTCTCTCTCTCTCTCTCTCTCTCTCTCTCTCTCTCTCTCTCTCTCTCTCTCTCTCTCTCTCTCTCTCTCTCTCTCTCTCTCTCTCTCTCTGTGGCAGTAACAAGGCAAAGTGACAAAGTTAACAGTAAGAGAAAAATGTAAGAGAGAGAGAGAGAGAGAGAGAGAGAGAGAGAGAGAGAGAGAGAGGTTGGAAGGGGGGGGGGTGATAATGTAACTAAGTGATGTGAGCGTCAAATGAGAAAAGAATAGGTTTTTTTTTTTTACCTTCCTCAATTACAGGACGAAAAAAAAGTGGTGGTGGTGGTGGTGGTGGTGGTGGTGGTGGTTGTCAGTAGAGGATAAGAGGAGAAAATAGGATAGAAAAGATTGGAGGAAATGAGAGAAAAAAATAGATAAAAGTAAGCTCGTTAACACTTCAAGCTTATCTTCTTAAAACAGGCAGAGGTGAAGTGTTACGTGCACTGTGTTATTGACCTCACACACACACACACACACACACACACACACACACACACACACACACACACACACACACACACACACACACACACACACACACACACACACACACACACACACACACACACACACACACACACACACACACACACACACGTGATTAAAACATAGTGAAGTCTCACACGCAACAGAGAGAGAGAGAGAGAGAGAGAGAGAGAGAGAGAGAGAGAGAGAGAGAGAGAGAGAGAGAGGATAAAACACCTCAGAAACATAACCAACAATAGAAAAGACAAAAATACATTGCTGAATATAAACACACAAAATAAACGAACAAACAAACAAACAAACAGACAGACAGACAGACAGACAGGTAGACAGAAAGACAGACAGACAGAATAGTGCTCTATATATATATTGACCATTTTTGTATATTATCTAAAGAGTTTTGTAAATATTGTGGACAAATAGACAGTAGAACCCTTAGAATAGGTAGCAGACAACAATGCGCCTTTGGGTACATGGCCCTTTGTACTAAGTTATGTTTAAATAAAAAAAAAATAAATAGAAAAATAAAAAGACAGACAGACAGACAGACAGACACCTCAGTTGGTACTCCGTCAGTCGTGCTAAACAAATTTCACCAAACGCGTCACGTCAGAGTAGAGCAGAAACTTTGTGACTTCTAATTTATTTCTCTCTTCTGCCACTGTTACCAACGCTAATTACAACCTCGCACTCCCACCAGTATTGCCAACACCACATACGTCTATCTTGTTTCTGATCTCTCTCTCTCTCTCTCTCTCTCTCTCTCTCTCTCTCTCTCTCTCTCTCTCTCTCTCTCTCTCTCTCTCTCTCTCTCTCTCTCTCTCTCTCTCTCTCTCTCTCTCTCTCTCTCTCTCTCTCTCTCTCTCTCTCTCTCTCTCTCTTCCATGCAAAGGGAAAAAAGTTTTGAAGTTTCCCTTTTTCCACTTTTAAAATCCGTGCTGAGTTTTGGTTGGCCCTATACCTAACAATCCTTCATTAGGTGTCAACAAAAGGAGGAGGAGGAGGAGGAGGAGGAGGAGGTGGTGGTGGTGGTGGTGGTGGTGAAGATAGTTAGATATTGGGAAAGGAAGAGGAGGTGATGGAGGAGGAGGAAGAGGAGGTAGTGAGGGTTAAGTACTGGGAGAGGAAGAGGAGGTGAAGGAGTAGAAGGAGGAGTAGGAAGAGGATGATGAGTAAGAGCAGGTGTATAAGTAGAAGATAAAAGAAGAGGGAAAGAAAGATATGAAGGAGGAGGAGGAGGAGGAGGAGGAGGAGGAGGAGGAGGAGGAGGAGGAGGAGGAGGAGGAGGAGGAGGAGGATCATTAATGTCTGAGAAACGAAGGATGAGGAAGTTAAAACAAAAAATATTTACACCAAAAGAGAGTAAGAGGAGAGAAAGAGGAGAGTAAATATGAATAAGTAAAGTAAATGAAACTTGGTGTGTGTGTGTGTGTGTGTGTGTGTGTGTGTGTGTGTGTGTGTGTGTGTGTGTGTGTGTGTGTTTCTTTCTTGTTTGTCAGTCTTTTTTATCTATCTGTGTGTGTTTGTCTCTCTCTGCGTCTTTGTATGTCTTTCTGGCTTAATTTGAGTACTTAGTTGGTTCAGTTTGTCAGTCAGTCAGTCAGTCAGTCAATCAGTCAGTCAGTCAGTCATCTTTAAGTTATTCAGTGTGTCTGTCTGTCTGTCTGTCTGTCGCTAAGGTATTTGTCAATTTATTCTGTCAGTCAATCAGTCATTCAGATCTCTCTCTCTCTCTCTCTCTCTCTCTCTCTCTCTCTCTCTCTCTCTCTCTCTCTCTCTCTCTCTCTCTCTCTCTCTCTCTCTCTCTCTCTCTCTCTCTCTCTCTCTCTCTCTCTCTCTCTCTCTCTCTCTCTCTCTCTCTCTCTCTCTCACACACACACACACACACACACACACACACACACACACACACACACACACACACACACACACACACACACACACACACACACAGGTAATGAGACAGGTTACACACTTCCCGGCAGGTGAGTCCAGGTGTGTCTAGTTTTATTCTCAGTGTGGTCCAGTTATTTCCCAGACGCCGCGCCGCCTCTCGATGGAATATTCCCGCGCCTCACGACACGCTATCACAGTGCTGGGCGGCGTGGCGTGGCATGGCGTGGCGTGGTGTGCTGCGTCTGGCTCCCTCATAAAAAGGAACGCGCCCCTTCACTTACCATCTCCTTGCGTAACCTGGTATTTGAAATGGCTTGAATAATGGGAGTTCTTTATTGCCATGCGTTCCTGCTGTGAATTATGACCTGTGTTCCTTGTACGCCTTCACCTCTTCCTGGACTGTCCTCTTACCTTTGCTGTAGTTTGCTGTACTATACTCTCTCTTCTCTGCTGAAGTTTGCTGTACTGTGTCCTTTATCCTTTGCTGTTATCTGTTGTTCTGTGTCCTCTATTCTCCGCTGTAATCTCTTTCATCTACTGTAATATCTTCCCTCTGCTGTACTGTCCTCTTCCTCTCTGCTGTACTGTTTTCCTTTCTCTGCTGTCTCTCTTCCCTGTTGATGGTTAGAGGTTACCTGTCTTATGAACACGTAAAAGTTTTGCTGCTATTTAGTATTTTCTTTGTCTTCCTTTGTGTTTCTGCTGTTGTGAAGGCTTCTGTAGAAAAATGTTGGTTCTTGTTTACGTTTCTGATTTGTATTCATTAAGGTTATTAGTATAGTAAGAGTGGCAAGAGTTGAGTTTTTTCCTTTGTTATGACTCCACCTCTTCTTTGCTGCGGTGAACACTCCTTGAAAATTTTGGCTACTTGTTTTTTCTATGGGTATTTTGATCACAATAATAATTTTTGTTTATTTTTTCTGTGGTGTGAAATTATTTTTGCATTTTAAAAAGTTTGCTGGATTGGTGTGTGTGTGTGTGTGTGTGTGTGTGTGTGTGTGTGTGTGTGTGTGTGTGTGTGTGTGTGTGTGTTTCTTACATATATTTCTAAAGTTACTTGCGTCTACATAACAAAGATATGTCATTTCTTCAAGAACGTTTCCTACAAAGTATTTTCAAAGTTTCGAAGAATTTTACAGACAACATGAATAGCGCTTTTGCAAACGTTCACCGAAAAGTCGAGAATTATTTATACCCTCCCAAGAAAAATCCATAATGAACACAACTGTTTCCTTATCCTATTTCTTTGCGTCTACGTTTTTTCTCCATCTTGGTGTACAGTACTGGAAAAAACATCCAATATTCCGTATTTTCAAGAACTCTATAGAAAAAAAAAATATATCACGACTTATTTTTCCCAGTGCTGAAAGCCTCGACTGTATAGCAAATGGCTTTTAGGAACGTCGCTACTTTTTTTCTTCACATACATACATATTTTTTAAGCCTTTGTTATCTCTGTGCCAGACGTGTATTTCGTCAGAGGTTGCTCTTTTATTTAGTTTTATTTTGTGTTGTACATCATCTTCTTCTATTAGCGTTTCTCATTTTCATATGGAGTCGCATTTTACTTTTGGTTTTGGCATTTGGAAACCGTTACTGTGAGTGGATGCCCTTCCTAACCTCAGACCGTGGCCAGGACTCTAACCCGTGTGCTTGAGAACGCTGGGCCCCACAAATAAAAACGCTCTCGATCTGTTCCATTGCACTACGGCAGCCCAATTTATTTTGTGTTGTATATATGTGTAGTAATTTAAAGGTTTTTATTTTCGTCTTGATTATTGTTTCATTATATTTTCACGTTCCAGTTTCTTATTGCTTTTTCATTTTTTTTGAGCAAAAGAAAAATATGGATTTCTTTTGAGTTCAATCTGAAAAGTTTCGTTTGTGTTATTTTCAGCGCAGAAAAAATGCCAGTATTCGTTTTACTTTCAGTCCTTCAGGTGATTCTAACTTGAATATACTTAACCCCTTTCAGTACTGGGACGCATTTTTTACCTTGATTTCTATGTATGATTAGATGATTTTATTTACATTGGGAAGGGTTTATGGAGGTCAGAAAGTTAATGGCCAGAACCTTCACTATTTTAATTCACACGTAAGTTTCTGAAGCTGTATAAAATCATCAAATAATAAAGAGAATATATATGAAAACGTGTCCTGGTACTGAAGGGGTTACCAGTCAGAATCCTCCTCTCGCTTCAGTGAAATGTGTAGAATTTTGATATTAAGCTTTTAAACAGAACTCCAAATTTAATTATTCATGACTGTTTCTGTTTGTGTTTCCTACAATGAAAAACATGAAAAATTTTAACTTTTCATCTTTCCAAGCAATGCAGTATTTCAAATTGATGTATTTAATTAATTAGAACTGGAAAAGAGAAGTGAAGTTTGCACCTTTTAGATTTGAAAAAAGAAACACAGAATAATAATGGACAGAAAAACACACACACAAAAAAAAGTAAAGAAATTAATAAACAAATAAATTAATAAACTACAATAATGATAATGAACAAATAAAAAAAATTACACACACACACACACACACACACACACACACACACACACACACACACACACACACACACACACACACACACACACACACACACACACACACACACACACACACACACAAAAGAAACCAAAACTCACCTAAACCACATGAAAACCTCCATCTTACATCCCTGTGGCTTCAGATTCTACATATCAGTTCACGGATCCTCTTTTCAATCGGAACTTTAGTGTGGATTCCTCGAGTGGAGTGTGGGATCCCATTCACGGAGATTCATAAGGGCTTGATCCCTTTCACCGCACCTCGACATTCCTGGAACCCGAGTTACTATATCGCTATTGCTTGGAATCGGGGGAAGACGAGGGGCAGGCGTAGAATAGACGGCGAGAGAGAGAGAGAGAGAGAGAGAGAGAGAGAGAGAGAGAGAGAGAGAGAGGATAAGAGGATTGGAGTGGGTTAGACAAGGCTAGGGAGGGCGAGAGAGAGATGAGAATGGTTTTAGTTGGGTAGGTAAGATTGGGAGAGGCTGGGAGAGGTTACGAGAGAAACAGACAAGGAGGAGGAAGAGGAGGAGGAAGAGGAAATGAAGACGCTGAGAAGGATATAGGGAGAAGGGTAGACAAGTAAGAGGGAAGATGGAAAGTAAAGAAGAGCAGGAATATGACAAGAGGAAATGGAGGAGGAGGAGGAGGAGGAAGAGGATGAAAACATAGAGAGAAAAGGAAGAGAAAGAGAATAACAAGTCGAAAAGAGAGAAAAATATGAAAAAAAAATGTAGCAAAATAACAGGAAATAAGAATGAAACGAAGAACGAGAAAGAAAAATAAAAAAAAAAAAAAGAAAATGAAAAAATAAACTAAAAAAAACAAACATGTACTTAACAGACAGAGAGAAAAGTAGAAGCAAAACTAAAGCTGTAGAATAAAGACAAGCTGAAAGAAATGAATGAAGATGAGATACAGCCGAGATCAAAGAGTGTTAAGAGAGACAGAGGGGAGTGATTACCGTGGTGAGGGAAGATTAGGAGTGAAGGTGGGGATTAAGGAGAGGCAGGGCGCGGTAGGGACAGGTAAGGAGCAGGTAAGGATGAGGTAATGGAAGGGTGATGGAAGTTGCGTGTCTGCTTAGGAAGAGAAAGTAAAGGAAGGCGAAGGGGAAACAAAAAGTACTGGTGTTTTTAATGTTGTTCTTTGGTATGTTGACAGGTCACGTGTTTTAAAACGGTACGCTATTTATGAAAGTGTTTTTTTTAATTCATGTTTTTCTCTTTATTCTCTGGAGTTTTTTTTTTAATAAGTTTTTTTTTTAATATTTGATGAATTCTTCTTGATCCGATTCATGCACTGTGAAATTCTTTGTTGCAAGTTTTTATTCTTTTATTTATTTTTGTCTGTCTGTCTGTCTGTCTGTCTGTCTGTCTGTCTGTCTGTCTGTCTGTCTGTCTGTCTGTCTGTCTGTCTGTCTGTCTGTCTGTCTGTGAAAGGCTCATTCTCTCTCTCTCTCTCTCTCTCTCTCTCTCTCTCTCTCTCTCTCTCTCTCTCTCTCTCTCTCTCTCTCTCTCTCTCTCTCTCTCTCTCTCTCTCTCTCTCTCTCTCTCTCTCTCTCTCTCTCTCTCTCTCTCACACACACACACACACACACACACACACACACACACACACACACACACACACACACACACACACACACACACACACACACACACACACACACACACACACACACACACACACAGGGAAGGTCACTTAAGCAAATCACCAGCCATCAGGACCTTTTTCCCCAAGAGTCTTCCATATATCCCTCCTCCTCCTCCTCCTCCTCCTCCTCCTCCTCCTCCTCCTCCTCCTCCTCCTCCTCCTCCTCCTCCTCCTCCTCCTCCATTATCGTCTTCTACGTAATTTTCCTCTTCCTCCTTTTACACCTTTCCTCTTCATGTCTCCTCCTTCTTATTTTCTTTTATCCTCTCCTTCTTATTTTCCTTTTTTTTTTATCTTCCTTTTGTTAGTCTATATTACTTTTTCCTTTTATCTTTCTTTTTCCTTCTTTTTTTCTCCTTCGTCTTTTTTTTATTCGTTTTTCTTGTTTTATTGTCATTATTCTTCTTTTACTTCTCTCCCTATCAATTTCTTTCCCTTTCTCTGTATCATTCCTTCTTTTCCTCCTCCTCCTCCTCCTCCTCCTCCTCCTCCTCCTCCTCCTCCTCCTCCTCCTAAAACATAAGGAGGATGGACCACGTCAGGACTGGATCACCATACCAGTTCTCTCTCTCTCTCTCTCTCTCTCTCTCTCTCTCTCTCTCTCTCTCTCTCTCTCTCTCTCTCTCTCTCTCTCTCTCTCTCTCTCTCTCTCGTTTGGGTTTCTTTGAGAGGTTTAAATGGCCCAGGTATTACTAATTATCCTAACTACTTTCTCAATTAGATAGTTAAGAAGCTTGTCTCTTTAATTTGTTTACTGCTGTTTTCGAGAGCGTGTTTCTACATGTTTTGGCCTTCTCTCTCTCTCTCTCTCTCTCTCTCTCTCTCTCTCTCTCTCTCTCTCTCTCTCTCTCTCTCTCTCTCTCTCTCTCTCTCTCTCTCTCTCTCTCTCTCTCTATCTCTCTCCTTCAATTTCCTTACTCTTTCCTTCCTTATCATCTTCATCTTTCCTTCCTTAATTTTTCGGGACAGTTTATATATTCTCATTAAATCTGGACTCCAGTTGACCTTCCCCTGACCTTCCTGTGACCTTGATTGACCCGTGCTGACCTTTGGATCTTTGCCACAGCGGTCAGAGGAAAGAAAACTCGTCCCTTTAACCTTTTTTTTTTGTTTTAAGTTCAATTTCTGTGTTTGTGTGTTAATTTGATCTATTTATTGGCTTCCTTTGTTCATTGCAGTTCTTCAAGAGAGAGAGAGAGAGAGAGAGAGAGAGAGAGAGAGAGAGAGATAGAGATAGATACATAACAGATTTCTCCTCCTCCTCCTCCTCCTCCTCCTCCTCCTCCTCCTCCTCCTTCTCCTCCTCCTCCTCCTCCTCCTCCTCCTCCTCCTCCGTCAACAAAGCATTTCTCATTCTTGTGTTGTTGCTGAGCCAAAAATAATTGCCTATACGAAATTTGCCTGTGTTAGGGCATGAGAGAGAGAGAGAGAGAGAGAGAGAGAGAGAGAGAGAGAGAGAGAGAGAGAGAGAGAGAGAGAGAAAGAGAAGGGGATGCTGCAGGAAGAGAAAATTATGACTAGGGGAATAGGAAAGAGAGAGAGAGAGAGAGAGAGAGAGAGAGAGAGAGGAGAGGGAGAGCATGAGGGCAGGAAACTCCCTCTAATGAACTCACAAGGGTAGATCCTTTTCATTAAGACACCCACGTGAAGGCAAAGAACAAAGGAGGAGACACAGAAGCACTCAGCCATTCCTCCTAAGGCAGATGACTGACTTGGATGAACGAAAGGTATACTTGAAGAGGAGCACTCCTAAACCCCTTCACTACTTAGACGCATTTTTACCTTATTTTGTGTAGCATTAGACCATTTTATTGACATTAGCAAGGGTCTATGGAGGTGAGAAGATTATTGGTCACAGTTTTCACTATTTTAACCCCTTCAATAAATAGGAAAGGTCTGTGGAGGTGAGAAGATTATTGGTCACAGTCTTCACAATTTTAACCCCTTCAATAAAAAAATAATAAATGAATGTATGAATTTCTTTATGTATGTATGAAGTGATGATCATGAGACACACAAAAGGAATAATGCCAGCCAATTAATAAAGAAAAAGAAAATTGATATAAATAAATTGATGAATAAAATAGCAATGAAAAGTCTACAATGAATACCATCTTAGTTTCGTAGTCTCACTTCAGCAGCTGCAGTCATTAGAGTGATGGATAGTGAGAGGTGAAGAAACTTGGGTAAACTCAGAGAATACACTTACAACGCGTCAGAAAATGGCCGATTAAAGTATATAAGTAGATAAACACTTATACGAGGATAAACTAAACCCTACTGGGACTATTTGAGTTGGACACTTGTACAGAATAAAAAATAAGAACATAGATAATTTTCAAGGTAATAGTGAATTCAGGAGGCCGCCGTGGTACAGTGGAACCATGCGTGCTTTGGGGTCCGAGGGGTCTCCAAGCGCACGGGTTCGAATCCTGTCCACGGTCCGAGTGTAGGTTGGGCTTCCTCACTCGGGGCAACGGTTTCCTAGCGGATGGGCTTTGAGATAGGAGGGACCACAAAAAAGTATCTTCTTTAGCCCAGAAATTCCCGTGAAAAGCCCACATGGTATAAATAATAATGAAAGTAAATGGTTAAACTTGAATAAACACATTGACAGGAAACATACAGGTCTTTAAATTACACGAGTATTTTGTAGGACACATTAAGATTGCACCAGATTCAGAAACATATACAAAAAAGTTGAACTGTGGTAAATGGACATACTTTACCAAACTGAGACAAGTCATATAGTTGGACGTGTTTGGAAAGTAAAGCGCAAGAGAACAAGTGATATATCAACATGATTAATGAACTATTTAAATGGACACCTTGGGACCATTAAATCCAGAATATAAATGGTAAAGAAACAGTGACAAATGGACGAACTTACTTAATCTTCCAAAATCGTGTAAGTCAATTGGCCGAGAAAAAAAAATAAGAAATAGACGGAAAATAATTTGAGAAGGAGAATTTGACGAGCTGCAGTATGAGAGAGAGAGAGAGAGCATTCATAAACATACAACCGCACTCTTTGTGATATTAGTAGGTCGTATATTCTCCTTGGTCTGACATATTACCTGAATTAAATATACTACAATTGTGGGGTTGAGGTGAGTGTAGGGGAAAGTCAGGTGTGCATAGACGTCTAATTAAGGTGCACAGGTGAATCACATGCGCTTCCCTCACCTGTAATTAATGTTGGGGTGACTGTTTATCTGTGCTGAAATCTGTGTGTAATTTTGCATTTTTTGAGCTTGGAGAGAGAGAGAGAGTGAGTGAGTGAGAGTGAGTTAATCAGTCAGGCAGGTAGGGAGTGAGACAGTCAGTCAGTCAGTCAGGCAGTCAGTCACCGAGACAGACAGACAGACCCAGTCACCTCAGCTTGGCGTAATAAAGTCCTTAATTACAGAATCATTAACACATCATTTGCATTTCCCTCTCCTGCTCTTACTCCTTCTCCTCCTTCTCTTCCTTCTCTTCCTCCTCCTCCTATTACTCTTCGTTCTCCCATTACTCTTCCCCGTCAGCTCCTCCTCCTCCTCCTCCTCCTCCTCCTCCTCCTCCTCCTCCTCCTCCTCCTCTTCCAGAAATAGAAACCACTGAGGCACAATCCTGTTTCAATTTTCTTTCCTTTCACAGTTTAACTCTCCCTAATGTTTCTCTCCTCAGTGTTAATTAAAGGTGGTGTTTTTTGACGCTAAGGTTAATCCAGGTTTATCTTTTGTGTTTTTCGTTCGGGCTAGTCCATGAACTTTTGCGCCTGTGTTTTAGTTTTACGTTGGGATTAAGAGATGATTCAATTTTTTTTTCTGCTGTTTTGTGTGTTATTTGTCTTGTTTTCCTTGTTTTCGTGTTCAGTTTTTTTTTTTTTTTTTTTTTAAGGGTATTTTTATATTTTTCTTTGTTTCTAGAAATTTGTGTTATAATTTATCACTTGTGTTAAAAGTTTTTGTATTTTTTCTTGTTTTCTGTGTAAGTGGGCCTTTTTTTTTTTTTTTTTTTTTTTTTTTTTCTCGTTCTTGGCTGGCCCTCTTCCCTACATAAAAAAAAAAAAAGATTAGCATTGTCAGAAAGTTTCGCCGTTTGTTACTTTCACCATTGCTATTATTTATATCTTTCTTTTCTTTTTTATATATATATTTTTTTAACTCTGGTCCTTGAACATTGCATAAAGTGAAAGAGTTGTGAATGCCTTTTATTAATTAAGTGTTGGAAATGTAATCAGACTTCGCTTATTTTTAGTGTATATTTGGTCCAATCGTACACAAATTTTAAGTAAGAATGTCCCAGTACTATTTTTTGTACTGGACTAGGAGCAAAAAAAAAAATAAATAAATAAAAAACCCCACTCAGTCGCCAGTTCCCTTACAGAGCCGATAGAATAAGTACTGAAGGGATTAAAACAAAAATATTTCAGATTCTCAAAATTAAAAAAAACACGAAAAATTTGAAGGATTTAATCAAGGTAGTTTCTGAAGACTACATATTTTTTTCTCGGTAATCTTGAAGGAGTAACTGTAGGAGGTAAATGTGAAGGATCTTGGGAGGAGAGTTGCAAGGAATCCTGTGTCCAATTTGCTACAGGAAGGTAAAGGTTTGGATTCTCACGACTTCACAGCTTCTCCCTGTTTGCTTTTCACTGGAAGGAGGAACAGGGGCAGAGGAGAGGAGATAGAGAAATAGGATGAAAAAGTAGGGATGATAAACGGGAGTAGAGAAGGATGAAAACAGTGTATGAAAGGAGAAAAGGAGTAATGAAAGGAAATAGAGAAAATAAGGAGGGAAAATGAGGTAGGAAAAGAGATAAGGTAGAGAAAAGGAGAGAAAAAGAGGTGGAAATAGAGTTGGGAAGGAGAAAATGTAGAAAGGAGGGAAATGGAAGGTAAAGAGAAATAAAGTAGGAAAAGTAAGAAAAAAGTTTAGGGATAAAAAAATGGAAGAAAAGGGGAAAGGAAAGGAGAAAATAAAGGATGTAGAAAAAGGAAAGGAAAGAAATAAAGCAAAATGTAGGTAATGAGATGATAAAAGATCAAAAGAGGAAAATAGATTAAAAAGAAGAAAATAAAGGAGGAAGAGAAAATAGAGAAGAGAAAAATAAGTAAAAGGGAAACAGAAAAGTAAGGAAAACAGAAGAGAAAGAGCAAGAGAAGAGAATATGTCAAGATCTCTCTCTCTCTCTCTCTCTCTCTCTCTCTCTCTCTCTCTCTCTCTCTCTCTCTCTCTCTCTCTCTCTCTCTCTCTCTCTCTCTCTCTCTCTCTCTCTCTCTCTCTCTCTCTAGCATGTATATGTTTAATCAAGTCTTCCCCTTAGTCCTCTTGTGTCCTCCTCCTCCTCCTCCTCCTCCTCCTCCTCCTCCTCCTCCTCCTCCTCCTCCTCCTCCTCCTCCTCCTCCTCCTCCTCCTCCTCCTCCTCCTCAAGACAAGGGAGGCGGACTCAGCTTCATTTTCATTGGCTGAGACAGGTGCTGGTCGTGGAGTCTCAGCCAATCACGTGCCTCGCTTGCTCTTATCTCGCTGGAGTGCCCAATTTGTTGTGAGTCCTGTCCATTGTAGGGGGTGGAGGGTGAGGTAGGGGGAATGTGGTGGTGGTGATTTTGGTAGTTGTGGTGGTGGTGGTGGTTGTGGTGGTGGTTGTTTTGAGTTTTTTTCTTGGATTTTTTTTTCTAAGGAGTAGTGGTGGTGGTAGTAGTTGTGGTAGTGGTAGTGGTTGTGGTTGTGTTAGTGGTGGTGGTGGTGGTGGTGGTGGTCGTCGTGGTAGTGGTGGTGATATTTTTTGGCTTTTCTTATTCACATTTTTTTTTTTTTTTTAGGAAAGTTGTGGTGGTGGTGGTGGTGGTGGTGTGGTGTGTGTGGTAGTTGTGGTGGTAGTGATAGCAGTTTTTTTGATGCTTTACTTTTTTTTCTTTGTTTTTGTTCGTTTTTTTGTTGTTATTCTTGTTTGTTCTTTTTCCAGGGTAGTTGTGGTGGTGGTAGTGGTTCTGTGGTAGTGGTGGTGGTGGTGGTGGTGGTAGTAGTAGTTGCTGGTTTTAGTGCTTTTATTTTTTGTTCTTGATATTTCCACTCGTTTTTTTCTTGTTCTTGTTCTTGTTCTTGTAGTTCGATATATTCTTGTTATTGTTACGTATGTTTGCTTCTCGTTTCCAAACACAAGCAAAAAAGACAGTCAACACATTTCTTGTTTTTATTCTTTGTCTTCTAATTCGGTTTTCTTTTTATTTCTCCTCTTTTCTAACCAACAGCACAACAACAACAACAACAAAACAACAAAAACAACAAAATCACTGATCATTTCATTCTTACTGCTGTTTTTATTCGTTTATGTGGAAATAAGGAAAAATGTTACAGCTTATCATTGTTTTATATCACACACACACACACACACACACACACACACACACACACACACACACACACACACACACACACACACACACACACACACACACACACACACACACACACACACACACACACACACACTATATAAAATTTTTTCCACGTCAAAGTGTTTCCAGAAATTAAGTCGATTATTTTTGCATTTCCTAGTAACTTCGAGAATGTTATGTAGGAAGATAGGATAGGGAAACTCGGGATAATTGAAGGAAGGAAGGATGAGAAGGGAGAGAAGAGAGGGAGAGGTAGTTAAGGGTACGAAGGTCCGAGAGGAAGGAAGAGTGAATGAGAGGGTGAAGAGAAATGAGAGAGAGAGTGGGCGATGAAGGAGGAATGAAAGGAAAGGGAGAAAATATTAAAAGGAAGGAATAATGAAACCAGCGATTAAGGAATATGCTTTGGAAATACCATCAAGAGAGAGAGAGAGAGAGAGAGAGAGAGAGAGAGAGAGAGAGAGAAAAACAGGCGAGAGGTAAATAAGATAATGAGAAGACGTGGAAACTTGAGTGATTGAAGAGAAGGAAGGAAAAGAAATGTGAAGAAAGGAAAAATAAAGAATAGAATGAAGAGAAGGAGGAGGAAGAAGAGGAAGAGGAAGAGGACGAAGACGACGACGACAAAGAGGAGGAGGAGGAGGAGAAAATGAAAATAGAATATCAATAATAGAGGAATGAAGAAAAATATAGGTTGAAGAAGAGGAAGAGAAGAAAGACGAGGAGGAAAAAGAGAAGACAACAAAAATAAAAGAATGAAGAAAATAGGAAGAAAGACAATCAAATAAAAGAAACAAAGAAAGGGAATAACAAAAGAAAAAAAAAACAGAAGAGGAAAAATAAAAGAAAAAGCGAAGAAGAAAACAAGATAAATGAAAGTAAATTAAGAAAAAGAAAATTAAAAAGAAAACGAAGAGAAGAAGAAGGAGGAGGAGGAGGAAAAATAACAAAAAGTAAAAGAAAACAATAAAAGAGGATAAGAAGAGATGAGAGGAAGAAGAGGAATAGACACAAGAAATAGAAGACAGATTTAGAAGAAGAAAAGGAGGAGGAGGAGGAGGAGAAGGAAGAGGAAGAGGAAGAAGTAACAACCAGCTCGAGGTTTCCCAGTAAAAGCAACGCCTCAAGGTTTCATAACAAGGGTTTGTAATTCGTTTCGGAGCTTCGGAGTTTGCATGAGGGAGTGCTGAAGCTGCCGTGAAGCCTCCAGGAACTCATTTGAGGCTCCGAAGTTTCACACAAAAGGTTCGAATCTCGTGAATCCTCCGCGGTGAAGCGACGCGAGAAGGCTGAGAAAAGGAGGATGTTTTTGTTTTGTTTTGAGGTTTTTTTTTTTTTTTTATTTCGTATTTCATTTTTTCTTTTCTTTTTTCCTTTTTTCTCTTATTTTAATATTTCCTGTTTTTCTTTATTATTTTTCTGTATTTTTGAATTTTTTTTGTAGATTTTTGAATTTTTTTATTGTTTTGAGAATTTTTTTTTAGTTAGATTCGAGATTTAAAAGAAATTGAATGTTTTTTTTTTACTTGTTTTGGTTTGGTAGTTGTAGAAAAGATCGTTTTATTAGCTTAAGGGATAATTTTTCTATTCAATTTGAGAAAAAACGAAATGGATGTTTTTTTTTGTTTTGTTCGGTTTAGCATTTCGTCACTCGTCTTCTTTAAATAGGAATAAATTTTTTTTATTTTAAAGATTTTTTTTTGTAGTGATTGGGAGAAATGGGTTTGCTTTATTTATTTTCTGATATATTTGTTTATCTATTTCTTCATTTCCCTTCTTCTATAATCAGGAAACTATTTTTTTGTGATTTTTCAAGAATTTTTTTAAGGAGTGAGAGAAAATGCTTACTTTATTTATTTTCTGATATATTTCCTTCTCTATCTACGTATCTTTTTCGTGAGAGTATAAAAAAAACAATATTCCTCAGATTTTCTTGAAAAGGTCTCGTGTTAAATTCAAGAAAGAAAAAAAAACATGACTTATTTTTCGAAGGGTGATTTTTTGGAGTTAAATTTGATAACGTAAGAAATTTTTGGAATGTTGCGAGTCAGCTTTATTGTCTTTGTTTTACTTTTTTTCTGGTTTGTATCTCATCTGGCAGCGTTTATCTCTCTCCTCTCCCTCGTCTATCTTCCTTTTTCTCCTTCTCTCATACTTAAGTCTAAATTTATTATGCTTTCCCTCATTCCCTGCTTCAAAATAATCTCTCTCTCTCTCTCTCTCTCTCTCTCTCTCTCTCTCTCTCTCTCTCTCTCTCTCTCTCTCTCTCTCTCTCTCTCTCTCTCTCTCTCTCTCTCTCTTCATTTATCTCTCTCTCTCTCTCTCCTTCTCTTAATCCTTCTCTCCTTCCTTTTCTTTTATTCCTTCCTACTTCCTTCCTACTTTCTTTCCTTCCTTCATTAACCCCTTGGTCCGTATGTCTGTCTCTCTTTCGTTGTCTTTTGCTTCTCTTTCTCTTCTATTCCTTTCTGTTCCTATCCTTTCTCCTCTTTTTCTTTCTACAGTTTCGTCTTCCTTTTTTTCGTATTCTTCTTCCTTTTTTTATGTCTAATTTTCTTCTTTTCTTCCTATTCCTTCTTTGTCTCTTATTGGTCCAAATATTTTTAATTCTCTCCTTTCTCTTTCTTTTTCGTCCTTCCTTTCTTCATATTTTTCTTCATTTTTGTGTTTGTTCGTCAATTCCTTTTTTTTCATTTTCTTTGTGTTCTTTTCTTTTTAATTTGATCCTTTTCCCTGATCTTTATTCTCGAGTTTTTCTTTTTTTCTTTTTCCTTTCCTTTCCTTTCATCCTTCATTCCTTCTTTCATTCACGTTTTTCTTCCTTTTCTCATCAATGATCCATGACCTGTCCTTCTTTCTTCTTCCTACCCATTGCCTCTCTCTCTCTCTCTCTCTCTCTCTCTCTCTCTCTCTCTCTCTCTCTCTCTCTCTCTCTCTCTCTCTCTCTCTCTCTCTCTCTCTCTCTCTCTCTCTCTCTCTCTCTCTCTCTCTCTCTCCCCTCCCCACCCACCAAGACGCAACTGTCACATTCGGGTTAAAATGTTGCCAGCTCCTCACCATTCGGCAGACTCGTTTCCTTGCGCCAATTTTGGTAATAACACTAATGCCGGAGCGGGTGAGGGTCTTCTTGCGGCCCTGGAAATATTGCAAGTGGCGGTTCCGGTGCCAATATTGACGGCACAGTGGCTCTCTTTGGCACTGATTGCGCATCGTGTGATTCTGAATGGCTGAGGGAGCTACAGATTTTCATGCGTCGGGTTTTGATGTGTGTGTGTGTGTGTGTGTGTGTGTGTGTAAGGTTGGTGTTCCTGTGTCTTGTTGTTGTTGCTGTTGTTGTTAGTGAAGATGGTAGTGGCGTCGTTGTTGCTACAGTTGTTAGTGTCAAAAGTGGAAGGATTAGTGGTATTAATTGGTGTGATAGTAACAGAAGTGAGCATGTATTTTTTATTTTTTTTTTTTGCGCGTATTGGGATTATTTGTTTTTTTGTTGACGTTGGACAGTGCTCCTCTTACATGAAAAAATAGTAGTAGTAGTAGTAGTAGTAGTAGTAGTAGTAGTAGGTGGTCTAATAATAACAATAATAAGTAGTAATAGTGTAAGTGGTGGCGGTGACAATAATAAAGTGTTTTTGTTGACAGTTTATGTAAAGAATAACCCTACAGAGAGAGAGAGAGAGAGAGAGAGAGAGAGAGAGAGAGAGAGAGAGAGAGAGAGAGATTTATTCCCTCCTATTATTTGTTTCAGCTGACCATCTCTCTCCCAAACTGTCACCCAGCTATCCTGTCAAAAGAGGTGATTTAAGGGTCATATTTGTCTGTGTTTTTTCCATATATCACTGTCTCTCTCTCTCTCTCTCTCTCTCTCTCTCTCTCTCTCTCTCTCTCTCTCTCACACACACACACACACACACACACACACACACACACACACACACACACACACACACACACACACACACACACACACACACACACACACACTCATCCTTTCCTTCAATTCTTAACTTTTTTTTTTTTTTATTTCTCTTGCTTCAATTTCTCCCCCATTTTTTCCTCATTTTCTCATCATCTTCCATTCCTTGACTTTCTCTTCCTTTCCTTGGTCTTTTCCTTTCTTTTCTTTAACTTTCTCCGTTCCTTTCCTTTCATCACTCTCTCCTTCCCTTCCTCACTGGCCTTAACCTCTCTTTCCCCTTACCTTTCTCCCTCTCCCTTCTCTGAATTGAAACCTTCCCTCTGTTTTTTTTTTTTTTTTCATTACCACGGCTTAAAAAACTCAAGGCCCGCCTCCCCAGTGCACCGTTCCTGTGGCTGGATGGGTCGCCCTGCAATGTTTACAAGCCAGCGATCAAGGACAGTCCTGGTGTGGGAGTTGCCTCAAACCTCCGTCCAACTTGACCCTGGTTATTAATTCAGAGTGTGGCGTATTCACAGTGCACGCCCGCGACCTTGGCAGTGTTGCGCTGTGTGTTTCTATGGTTTTAGTTGAGTTTGTGTTTCATGGTGTTTTGTTTCGAGTGTTTTTCTTGTTTTATTTTCTTGTTTTTTTTATGATGTGGTTTTGTGTTTGTGATTTGAAATGTTTGGTGTTTTTTTTTTTGAGTGTTTTTTTCGTTTTTTGTTTTGTGTGCTTTGTGTGTCTGATTTGAAATGTTTTGATGTTTTATTTATCTGTGGTGTGTTAGGTTAGGTTAGGTTAGTTTTTTGGGGGTTAATTTGAGCTTGTGTTTTTTTTTTTCCGTTATTATTTTTTTTTGTTAAATGTGTGTGTGATTTGAATTGTGTAGATGTTTGATGTTATTTTGGTATGTTTTTTTTTAAGAGTGGTTTTCTTTTTTTCTTTTTTTTTGTTAGATGTTTTG